>NC_080785.1:71688840-71991870 GCF_028018385.1 Neofelis nebulosa | reverse complement strand
GAATGATCATTCTGATTAATTTTTTTACATCCTTTGACCTTGCTCAGAATTTTAAGCAACCCGTAGAGGCACGGACCTATTAAGTTCTATAAACTTGCCGGAAAGGAGCAACAAGTTCTAGTCCATGCTGTTTGTTCTATAGCAAGAGAGTTTAAGCCCTTTCCCTTTAAGGCCATGGAAGTGGTTAATGGCAGAATTAGAATGTCTGATAATCAATGACATCATGTCTCATGTATCTAGTACTTGAATAAAACATCAATTTATTCAACAATATTTATCAGGTGCCTTCAATGAGCCCCAAACTGTATTATGCACTAGGGATGCAACAATGAATATGACAGAATCTCTCCCTCCCTCAAGGAGTTAACAATACAGGAAATGTTTCTTTTTATACCTTTCAATAAAAATTCCCTTTTTAGTCTATTAACTATAAACCAATATAGAAGAGAATTTGAGTGCAATTTAGCATTCATATCACTCAGCACACATAGTTAGCAACATATGCATAATTTGAGTAACATCTAGAAAAGCATCTATATGATTATGATGATGATGGTCTATCTTTAACAAGTGAACCTTCCAACAAGCATTAGTGAGATGTGTTAGCAAAAGGATGATATGAGCATGCAAAATATATACTAGTATGTATAAAATAAAGGAAAAAATTGCTGGAACTAAAAATATTAAGTTGATTAAACACTGCAGTTTAAAGTTAACATGGTCTTTAAAATATAAATTTTACCTGGACGATGCATTCGGTGCTCTATCTTCAAAAGAAGATGTTTGGCTGGACCTAATGGTCCGTAATAAGCTAATACACTATAAGGGCAAGATAATATTTTCTGTAAATTAAAACTCTCACTTGAGAAGTAATGTGCCTTTAATTGATGATTTCCAATTTCCTGCTTTGTCCTGGTAATTTAAAACATCCATATGTGAAATGAAGAAGTAGAGATTTTCTTTGGCTTTGTTTATATTGGATATTTGAAATTAGCCATTTTAGCTAATGCTGGACGTTAGTCAGTTTTAAAGCAGTACCTATGTCTCAAGAAGAATCTAAAGGGGAAAAAAGTAAAACACTAATAAAAAAAAAAAAAAAGCCTGCATAAGCCCAGAAAATTAATATGGATTTCAGATTCCCCTGACTTTGGAACCTTCCCTGGGGGGCATAAAACAGTGTGTTTTACTTTTAAATATCAGTGAATTATAATTTAAGCTTTCACATCCACACAGTCACAGACATATGTAATCAACAGATATGTGGCTCACAAATAAGAAGATAGGCAGCAATAAAGTATTAAAATAATTTTCCATGTTGGAAAATCAATAACTATAAAACCCCACAGGGTTCTTCTCTGAATTAATGAGTAATCATGGTCCGTCTCACAGCCCCTGCAAAATAAACTGCCTTTTATGTAAATGAAATTGTTGCAAATACGCAGAAAAATGAATAAATATAATTAAAAATTCATGGCGTCAAAAAAAATTATTTTTAACGTATACCTAAACAATCATTTTGATTGAAAAGTGACAGTTTCTTTTAATGTAGAAGCAATTTCTAAAAGCAAACAATTCTTATAATTAAGATGATGTGCTTTTTAATAAAATCCGTATTATTTCACCCTAGGCATTCGTGCAGTGGGGCAGACTTTCCTGTAGAGCCCCCATCGTTGATGTGTCACGAATAAATTGCCCTAGACTTGTCTATGCAATATTTTCAGTGTGAAGGAGCTGGCCCCTACAGGAGAGCTTGCCCAGGCGTTCATTACTGCCCCGGGGAGTCAAGAATGTGGAGCTAGCTCCCAAACTAGTAATGCTGCTTGACTCTACTTGTGTGCTACAGAATGAAGAACAAAAACAACAATCTGCCATTATTGTGGGCCACAGTTTCAGATATAATATTAGATCCTTCCAGGAGGATGTTTCAGTAATATTTTCTTTTTCCTTCACCCCTCACTACATCCCCTTTTGTTTGACGTTTTCATTGGTCACCAACAGCCCTTAAAGGAGCTACAAGGCTGTATAAGGAACCTCCCTCTAATCATCAAGAAGGACTTCTAATCCTTTTCAATTTATGCCTCTTGTACCAATAAGCATATCAATTTCCTAGCTAGATATGACATGCAGAAATGACATATGATCAAGGGAATCCAAATGGAAAGGCTTCGCCAGCCGCATAGAAGGCGGTCGTGTATTCTATACTGTGCAGAGACGGATCCGCTTCATGGCATTAGAACCACCTCAGTATGCCCAATTGTGTGCGACTGTCAGGAACCGGTGGTCACCCATCCAACTGGGTTCTGCTGATCTGGGTTAGGAGAAGAAGCGAGAGCAAAGGCAGAGAAATCGTGGAGGAAATGTGGGTCCTTAAGAGCTTCTTTGGGAGAAACAAAAACTATGAAATAAAACCAGGATAGTTCTCTTCATCTGTCCATCGCAAAATGTCTATGGCAATACTGTACTATCCTATCTAACCCAAACCCAAGCCATGAGAACTTATCAGTGCTAACTATGTTTTTCCTCTTTACAGGGTTTGATGGGACCTAGAGGGCCTCCTGGTGCATCTGGAGCTCCTGTAAGTACTGGAAGCTAGTAATCTCTCTTGGGCAAAAAGACAGAATTAAACAAAGGTGCGGTGCATGACATCTCTGTTTTCTTTTAGGGTCCTCAAGGTTTCCAAGGACCTGCTGGTGAGCCTGGTGAGCCTGGTCAAACTGTGAGTACATTTTCCCCCTTTGTGGTAAAGATTTTTTTTTCAAGAAGTTCATTGATGTAACCTTGACGAAACGATTGGTCTCTTCTTAGGGTCCTGCGGGTGCTCGTGGTCCACCTGGGCCTCCTGGCAAGGCTGGTGAGGATGTAAGTATTTACTCATAAGCACTTGCAAAATGCCATTTAAATACTGCCTCAACAAGAATTTCTGGATTCAAATGAAGTATTTTGCCAAAAGCTGAATATGCCTGATACAACTCTCCCCATCTGGAAAACATTACTTTAATGAAATCTTAATTTGTTTGTATTTAAGGGAATTAGTTGTTAATTAAATATATATTTGGACCCACATTTTTATATGATGCCTTTTCCCCCTATTTTAAAAACCAAGATGTTCCAACTTCCATCTGATGGCTTAGCAAGAAAAGCAGCTTACCCTATGATGTTTCCATGTTTTAGGGTCACCCTGGAAAACCTGGACGACCTGGTGAGAGAGGAGTTGTTGGACCACAGGTAAGATTTATTAGCCCAGTGTATACAGTCCAGACATCAGAAGCATCTCACATATAAGACAGTTGGTAAAACTGGAATCAGTCTAAATGGCCACATAGGTGTTTGAACGCATGCACCACTCACTGAAGGCATCTGACGAATCAAGGAGCCTAGTTAAGGATGCATACAGTTTTTATTAATGCAAATAATGTCGTCTTAATGATAGCAAGCATACTATAAACTAAATCATGTTTTGTACAAATACCATAGTATTAGTTACTCAAATTAGAGCAAGTTAATTTGCTGATCTGTAGTTTAAAAATATCCCAGCCATTGATTCCAAGCTTGAACTTCCATGAGAAGAAGTACTTTGGAGGGAAGAAATCATTGTTTTTTAATTGAGAACGAAAACATTTACCTTCTTCTGTGTTTCTTTTTAAGGGTGCTCGTGGTTTCCCTGGGACTCCTGGACTTCCTGGCTTCAAGGGCATTAGGGTGAGCACATTCTTTACCCGGAGGAAAGAAAATGTTGATTATTTTTAGGAAAAACCTCAACTATATTTAAACTCCTGGGTGACACATACTTGCTTCCAAATTCCTGGAATTCACCAGAGTGAAGAGAGTGAGAGAAGAGGTCGGATGGCTGGGAAGTACAGTGGGGTATAGTTTTTTCAGTCTGTCCACAGCTTCCAAGAAATGAGGATCCCTACAGAGAAAATTGTGTAAAAGGCATATGACTTAAGAGGTGTTTATAACCATCTGAAGATCGTAAAATGATTAAAGATGGAAAGAATGTGAGAGATCATCTAGTTCTATATCCTTCCCTTTCAAGCACAGGGAGGTTTAGCGACTTACCTGGGGAAACAGAGCAAGTTTGCTGGGCCCTGGACACATTGTACTGAAGCGGTCACCAGATTCACCCAGGAGGTTTGGATTTGACCAAGCACTATAACGAAACGGAATTTTAATCATAAGAATTTGCATTTCAGGGACACAATGGTCTGGATGGATTGAAGGGACAGCCTGGTGCTCCAGGTGTGAAGGTAAGTACCAAATCAGAAGCATTGTTTTTAAAACAATTGACTGTAATTCCCCATCACCATCAGAAAGTATATTTTTACTGAAGACTACTCATATTCCAAAGAGTTTCTCATTTCCCCCTCAGTACTTCAGAGCCCTTAATGGTGAGGATACAGGATTCTGTGACAAAAGGCCAATTATTAATAATATTTATTTAATTTAATATCTATTAAACAGTTGAGATAAAAATGTCAATAGTTTCTTCCTCCATTTCCTCTCCTCCTGTAATTTCACCCGACCTCTGCAGCCAAAATAAAAGTAAATAAACATAAAATCAGATATTAGAACGCCGTGTTATTTTAAACTGTAAATTCTCCTTTGCCATGCACAAATTAGATAGGTACATTCATGTCACAATCCACTTTTCAACCTCTTTCCTGTGATTTATCTGTGCACACTCAAAAAATTTTTAATTAGGTAATTAAAGTCTCAGAAGTGTGTTATCTCTTGGCTAGGCTCTTCTCTGACAGCGCTTTCAACTATAAAATGTTCTCTCTCCTATTAAGGAGATAATGTGATATTAAAGTGAATACCAACGTAATTACAAATTAATGAGTGACGAATACTAGCGGGACCAGAAATGAACGTGAATATGGAGAGTCTGCTCTAACTTTCCAGCTGCCACACAAATGGATAAGGTCAAACTCATTCTCCCTAGGGCCTAATGTAATAGCTCAGACTACTAGTCTCAGCATCATCAAATGTTAGAGCCACAGCGAGCTTTGGAGACCCCCTCACTTTGCAGATGAGGGAAACTGAGGCTTAGAGAGAATGAGTGGCTCACCCAGAGTCACACATCCAGTAGTTAGAAGGCCTTAGGCTAAAATCCTTACCTCTCATTTGTGCTTATTCCCAAAGAATACACTTCACCTAGAATCCTAGAAATGAAGGGTCCTTAAAGGGTCTCTCAAACCTGTGTCTTCTATATCTTCATCAGATTATTTAGAAAGAAAGTTTCTTTACATGTACCATTTTATTAAATTACTGCTCCCCCTCCCACCATGCTTTTTACTCAAGAATATAGGTTGGAAATAAATAAGATAGCTCTGAAAAATATTATGAAGCTTTAAATTTCCATGCATATTTTACAAAAAGGAAAATATTCAGTGTTTAAAATAACTTTAGGGATGCCTGGGTGGTTCAGTCAGTTAAGCGTCCGACTCTTGATTTCAGCTTAGGTCATGATCTTGTAGTTTATGGGTTCGAGCCCCATGTCGGGCTCTACACTGACACTGTGGAACCTGCTTGGGATTCTCTCTCTCCCTCTATCTGCCCTCCCCTCCCCCACCAAAGTAAATAAATAAAAGTAAATTAAAAAAATAACTTTAAAGAGGGTAAATATGATTGTATTGAAAGCAGTTTATCCTCTGCCATCTCTTTTTATGATATTATTCCTGGTAAATAGGCCTAGTCGAAATGATATCCAAAGTCTAAGGAGAAATATTAGAGCTAGGGTAAATAACCTTCAAGTAACCACATGCCCCTAGTACTGTGATATTTGGTATTATCTAAATAAAAACATAAATTTTAGAAACTTAAAAAAATTTATGTGATTGGCATAATTGAGAAGCAGTCTACATGTTTCAAAATATGTAAATGGTTCAAATTAAAATAAGAGGGTAAAAATTACCTGATCAGAAAAAAAAATAATCAATACCTGTAATGAACAAAATCCCAATCCTTCTTTTCCATGTAGGGTGAACCTGGCGCCCCTGGTGAAAATGGAACTCCAGGTCAAACAGTAAGTTATTGATTACTTGATTGTAAATCTAAATGTGTACACTCTTTGCAAGCTGGAACTTCTTTAATGTTTTTGCTAATTACCATTTCCCTCGGCATTGTATTCTTTGATATTTTTCTAATAACTTTCTGCATACTTAATTGAAATCCATTACCTTTTAGTTGGAATTAGAACAAGACCTAGTTATTTCTAGTGGATTCTTACGCATGTTGGAAATTGGACCCAGCAAATTATGCCTGGGACATTTTTTAAATTAGCATTCTGGATTTCATTGAAAATATTTCTGTTTCTAGGGAGCTCGTGGGCTTCCTGGTGAGAGAGGACGTGTCGGTGCCCCTGGCCCAGCTGTGAGTATTTCCAATTTTGTCCCCTTTTATCCTTTTAAATAGTCTTCTAACAACTGCTGTTTAACTTTTCCTCTTGACTTTTTCTCCTTATTTTCTTCATAGGGTGCCCGTGGAAGTGATGGAAGTGTGGGTCCTGTGGGTCCTGCTGTAAGTTTTGACACTGAAGAATTTGGAAGGGGTTGAGAGTGTGGGATGGGAACTATCTTCTTTATTAATTTGTAAAATGACACCATTTTAGACCCCTTACCAAATGTTCTATGAGGTCTTTTGGAAGTTCTCTTTATAAGTACTAGTATCCCTAGGGCTTTTCATTGATGCACAAAGTAAAATCTACCTCACCTTGGATACCTTGAATGTCTTCCCTTTGATATTAATGACAACAGACTAGCTGTCACTTTTCTCTTTGCCGGTAGGAACCAGCCACTCTGAGCCGCTGCAATCTTCTAGCCTCATTGTATTGTTAATTTACTGGGAGGAAGTTTCTTACCGTATTCTACTTTGATTTCAGGGTCCCATTGGGTCTGCTGGCCCTCCAGGCTTCCCAGGTGCTCCTGGCCCCAAGGTAAAAACACTGGTGACCATTGTCATTACCTTGATAAACTTCTTATTATGATGTGAAAGACACAGACTGTGTTTGCAGATAGATAATTACAGAACAGGTAACTTAATGAGTCGCCCTTTCCAAATGGATATAGAATGGCTACTTTTCTCACTCCAAGCATGAAATAGATCATGTCTCTATACTTGAGCCCAAGGACATAGATATAAAAGCCAACATGGAGGTTTCTTTTATGGGACCCCTCTGAAATAGACTCCCAAACTAGTCAGGACTGACTAGCTGAGAACCAGTCTCCACTGGTTCAGAGGTGGAGAGACAGAGGTAGGTGAAGATGGTAGCCAAGATGGGAGAACTAGACCAGGAGAACAGGAACCCAAATCCAAATCTGTGGTACCAAACCAGGTAAGGGAAATGATCGCAGTTCTGAAGAAAGTTCATGAAACTTGGTGTCCTAAAAATGGAGATACGCTGTTTCATTATTCGCAGACTAATGCCTCAGTGTCATCCCTTCTTTTAGGGTGAACTTGGACCGGTCGGTAATCCTGGTCCTGCTGGTCCCGCGGGTCCCCGTGGTGAAATGGGTCTTCCAGGTGTTTCTGGCCCTGTTGGACCTCCTGTAAGTAGTCATTGTCGTTAACCTCAGGGAGTGGAAGAAAGCCAAAAGAGTGAAGGTGGGCTCAGAGAAGAATGGAAGTACTCCCATGAACTGATATCCTTCTCCCTTCTTTTTCTTCGTAGGGTAACCCTGGAGCCAACGGCCTGACTGGTGCGAAGGGTGCTGCTGTGAGTACATGGCTATTACGTGCTGCTCTGCTTTTAAAGGCACTTTAAAGAGCACCACCTCATCTGCCAATCGTCTTATGATGAGTCACCCCGCATTCTCTTCACAGGGCTTGCCCGGTGTTGCTGGGGCACCTGGCCTCCCTGGACCCCGTGGTATTCCCGGCCCTGTTGGTGCGGCTGGCGCTACTGGTGCCAGAGGACTCGTTGTAAGTGATCGTGGCCACAGCTTCCATCGTCCTGAAATACTAGCTCTGCCATCATCTTGTCACCATCTAGACTTCCTCTTGTGGATTTATCGTTTTTATGTTTCCTTTTCTTAGCATTTTTAGTTTGCATTTTTTCTATGAGTGCATGTACGTGTATGTTCTGTATGTCCGTCTGTCTCTCTCTCTCTCTGTCACACGCACACACACCCTCCCACTATCCTAGAACATTACCCAAAGGTCAGTGAGGTACATTTCTATTATCAGCCTTGTCCTTTCAACTAAGCCATTCCGCTATAAGCTGTTCCAATATGAATTGGACACATTTCTTACAGAACCTGAACTTCTCTTTACCTTGATCCGTGAATATTCCAAGATGCTTGTCTGTAAAAGAGTTGTGACAAATGTTTGTCATTTGACCACTGTTTTGTAATGAACCCTAGGGGGAACCTGGTCCAGCTGGTTCCAAAGGAGAGAGTGGCAACAAGGGTGAGCCCGTAAGTAGTTCTATAATTACAATTTGATGGGTTTGTTACTTTTTCAATCCTAAAAGTAATACTTCTGCTTTTTTAAAAAAGTTGTTATTTTTTCTCTGGGTGGATTTGACATAAAAATGATTTTTTTTTCTACTCCCTTCTCTTTTGCTTTTTCCATGAAACAGGGCTCTGCTGGTCCTCAAGGTCCTCCTGGTCCCAGTGGTGAAGAAGGAAAGAGAGGCCCCAATGGTGAAGCTGGATCCGCTGGCCCCTCTGGGCCTCCTGGGCTGAGAGTAGGTTCCAGATGCTCTTGACACCCAGGCACACCAACCAGAGGGATAGAACACCCTTTCATTGGAAATTGGTCAGAATGACTGAGGGAGCATCTGCTCTCCATCTGCTTTTCTAGATCAGTGACTCAGTCTGGTCTGGGAATAGGATTGACCTACTGTTGTAGAATGTCTCCTGCACACATCCCTCTGGGGTTCGGGTGAAATTTTTTGGCTTGGCCTGTGTTGGTCTCTCTCCCTTAAGGGCATCACGGTTTCTCGCATGCATGCCATATTTCTGTGAACACTGCCCTGTTGGATTCTAGGATTTTCCCTGACTCTTGCTATTTCATGTACTCTCTCACAGGGAAGTCCTGGTTCTCGTGGTCTCCCTGGAGCTGATGGCAGAGCCGGTGTTATGGTAAGCTGTCCATTCCTCACTCCCAGGGAGAGAATTCGGTGGGTGTGTCCCCTGCCTAAGCACCCTCCTCTCCCCCTTCTGTTGAACAGGGCCCTCCTGGCCCCCGCGGTGCTACTGGCCCTGCTGGTGTCCGAGGCCCCAATGGAGATGCTGGTCGCCCTGGAGAGCCCGGCCTCATGGGACCCCGAGTAAGTTTCAGAAAGATTCTGAGTGAGTCACACCTGGCACCGTTTCCTTTTTTAAAGGGATGATTAATATCAGAAGACGACAATAAAAAAATCATCAAACGTAAATCTGCTAGTAGATTTGCTGATGGTTGCCTTTTTAATGTAACTTTATCAACACTCAGAGATACTTTTACGAATTTGGTTAGTTCGTAAATTTCTTATTTACTGCTTGATACAATGGCCAGGAGGTTTTGGAAAAATAGATTGATTTTAATATATCCAAATTAGGTTGGTTCTCCCATCAGCATGAATCTTGTATCTCAATTTGTGAGTTTTATATAAGGTGTTCATGAAACGTATTAGGACCATACATTATCAGTGTATTAGATTCATAAGTGAAATCATTTTTCCAGCAATCACAAAATGCTGTAATGTATTCAGCATCACACTAGCCACAGAGAAATGACCTTTAGATTCGTAGACACTCTAATCCATAGCAATAGAGTGATTTTTTTGCCTCCATTATCTCTTATGGATGAATATCATCTGTAATTGTCCCATAAACAAGTAATAAACACACCAAATATAGCAATAAAAAATCCACTTTGAAAATTGCTGACTAAAAGTATTTGTTTTTCTGTTATGAGGTAAATAACATGATACATTTTGCCCCTATAGTATGGTGCTTAACACTTTCTTGAGATATCTGTAAATGAATCACTTGCACTAAAATCCAATAAAAGGAAAGGCATAAAAGATAGAAAGAAGAAAGATTTCAGAGCTCTTTCCATACCTCCCAGTGATTTACCCTAGGCAACAAACAAGAAGTCAGGGGGAAAATGCTTTTGTGAGATTTTAATGAATTGGAGCCTTGAGTATGTGCGTTAAAGTGCCAACATGAAAGCATCCTCATTTATTTTATAGGGTTTTCCTGGTGCCCCTGGAAATGTTGGCCCAGCTGGCAAAGAAGGTCCCATGGTAAGAACTGCTCATTTTCCATTATATTTTCAAGGACACTTATTGCACCCTTATCAAGTCTATTCTGTGGCTTCTTTATACATGAACACACAGAAAATAAATATCAGCCACATACATCATCTGGGAATGCAAAGTAATAGATTGTAATTATGGAGTCCAAATGAACGCAGGACTGAAAGGAGAGAAGGAAAGAGAAAAACATGGCAGGGAAAATTGAAGAGGGTGACAGGGGTACGGGAAGGGAGGGGAAAGCAGGAATTGTGTACATATGAGATTGACTTGGCCGTGTGTGTACTGACATCCTATTTAGAAAAGGAAAATAGATTCATAATTTATTGACACTTTATACCAGGAAGCTGTTTGCATTCAGAAAATGATTCTGTTTCATCCCATGGCAGCATCACAAGTTTGAGGTTGTGAGGCCCTGTTGATGCCGAATGAACTTTAAATAAACTCTGCTTTCAGGGCCTCCCTGGCATTGATGGCCGGCCTGGACCAATTGGCCCAGCTGGAGCAAGAGGAGAGCCTGGCAACATCGGATTCCCTGGCCCCAAAGGCCCCACTGTAAGAACGCCACACTCTCTTCTCCCTCGGCACTTCTTTGCCACATTTCACCAAAACTGTCTTTTCTCTCCTGCCCTCAGTCCGCTCTACCTCAAGGGGGCCAGGGGGAGGTCCCTTTCAACACAAGAAAACAACAAGCCACTTACCACATTAATAATTGATCTCCAATATGTCACTGCACCCCTGATGGAAACCTATCTCCTGAGTCTATGCCTCTGCAAACATAGGTGGACCTTATTGTACTTGGACTTGCAAGAAGATGGATCACACCCCAGCTAACAGAATTCAAAGACTAGGAACCTTAGAAAACAATCAAGCAAGAAATTAACATTTCAAAATTTTCATGGTTAATTTGACATTAAATGTGTACTTTTTTAATGTTTGTTATAGGGTGATCCAGGCAAAAATGGCGATAAAGGTCATGCTGGTCTTGCCGGTGCTCGGGTAGGTGCCAACTTCTGCCTGTAGCTGCCCACATAGTACCCGCTTAGGAAACACACAGCCTTTGAGGCCACCTGATATAATTCTGGCATTTTCTTTTCAAAATGGCATCCCCAAGGATCCTTTTACCATCAAAAAATGTCTTTTTTTTTTTTTTTAATTTTTTTTTTTTCAACGTTTTTTATTTATTTTTGGGACAGAGAGAGACAGAGCATGAACGGGGAAGGGGCAGAGAGAGAGGGAGACACAGAATCGGAAACAGGCTCCAGGCTCCGAGCCATCAACCCAGAGCCTGACGCGGGGCTCGAACTCACGGACCGCGAGATCGTGACCTGGTTGAAGTCGGACGCTTAACCGACTGCGCCACCCAGGCGCCCCTTTTTTAACTGCACTTACAAAGCAGTGAGCTGTAACGAATCAGAATGTATACTAGGTCAAAAATATTTATGGATGCATTTGATTTTTATTTATTTTATGGTTAAAGAGCTATGCATATGCTAGTAGCATTCTCTGGCCTTCATAAATTGCCCTCCATCCGTGGACTTCCCACAAGCCATTTCAAAAGTTAGTACTTGGGCAGGGGACCCACAATGAGTCATTCTAAGATGATAAGCTTTGAGGAAGTAATGCGTGAGGCTTTGAGGCTTCTTAAACTGTCTCACTGGTAATTCTGAGCCTCTCTGTGAAACTTTCTAGGGTGCTCCAGGTCCTGACGGAAACAATGGTGCTCAGGGACCCCCTGGACCACAAGTGAGTATTTCTTCCATTCTTGTTCTTTGCTGCCCTGCAACAAATCCAGTCCTGCAAAATGACCATCTCATTTTTCCAGTCCAAGAGTTCTATAGGTAGACAGCAGTGGTGGCATACACCTCTATTCATGCTATCTTGCCTATCACTTTCAGGGTGTCCAAGGTGGAAAAGGTGAACAGGGTCCCGCTGGTCCTCCAGGCTTCCAGGTAAGTCAATTAAAACATACAGAATACTGCCTCTGGTCAGACTATCCAGCTACAAATCACCATAGCACTCCCCCCACCACACAGAACCTGATTTCAGAACTGTAAAGTTAAATGAAAATTTACTTTTTCAAGGCAAACTTTTGTGTAATGCTGTAATAACACGCAATAGTTGGTGATCATGTCGCTATCAGTATCCAGAAAAACCCAATTATTAGCATCCTGTGAATGTAGCCCTAAGATTGAGATTTGTGGCTTGTTTGTTTGTTGTTTCCTAGGGTCTCCCTGGCCCTGCAGGTACAGCTGGTGAAGTTGGCAAACCAGGAGAAAGGGTGAGTGAAACAAGTGCTAGTAGACTTACCTGAAGTTGGGACTTTTCCCCCTTGTAATGCCCTCCTGCAGTGCAATTACAATAGGCAAAAAGAACCTTCTTATTTCACATGTTAATGATAGTGTTCTGCCTACCTGGGTACTTTGGAGAGAATAAACCAACTTACTCATTTTTGTTGGAATAATGAATCCTTCGTTTTAAAGACTGAATG
Source organism: Neofelis nebulosa (assembly GCF_028018385.1). Lineage (NCBI taxonomy): Eukaryota > Metazoa > Chordata > Mammalia > Carnivora > Felidae > Neofelis > Neofelis nebulosa. The sequence continues at coordinate 71,979,142 of NC_080785.1, read as the reverse complement.
AAACACTGCATTATGGAAGTAAAATGTACCAATGAACATTCCATTTAATAGCCTTACTTTTTGTATTGTTCATGGTAACGTTAACATGCAAATTATTTCCTTTCCCATAGCAAAAAAGTAAATGCGCTGATTTTCCATCAAACTAGACCCTGAAAAATTGCGTTTAATATTTTTCTTGGCATTCAGACATGACACTGCTAGCCACAATCAGGGCATGAATTCTGAGTCATTTTCTCTGGTAATTGTGATGAATGTGCCTCAATTCAGTTACATTCTGTGGCCTGGTCTCCTTTGTCAACAGTGGGGCACATTAAGGAGACAGCTGGTCAGTAATAAAGGAGATACACTTGGGTATACAATTAACTAGGTAATGTGCAGAATATGATCATTTCTATTAAGAAAGCAGTCTGTTATATAACTAAAAATAAGCAATGTCTGATACTGTTCATCATTATTTATCATATCAAATGAGATAGTCTGTTTTGTCATTTTTTTAAAAAGCAATAAACTAAGTAATGGAAAGCTTAAATTTGTCGGTACCAGCTTCTAGCATAGAAGTATCTTTGATATCAGTGGAATTCTCACTTTTTGTACCTGTCCGTATACAACAAATTTCTCTTATTCCTAATAGCCCTGTACTTGTACACTCAGGGAGGTAGAGCCTTCGTGGCTTTATGCCGCTATGTTGAAATTACCTAAATATAATCATAAGTGGATTTCAAGAACATACGTACATTTCATGATTTATTTATTATCATGTTTTGCCTAGGGTCTCCCTGGTGAATTTGGTCTCCCTGGTCCTGCTGGCCCAAGAGTAAGTGTTATTTAATTAACTTTCATAAACTTCTGGTGATGTGTTTGTAAAACAAGTAGTGCTTTCTTTTGAAAGCTATTGATGACCTTGCAATAGGTTCTGAGACTCTTCTGTAGTTACACATAATCTGTAGAGAATGTTTGATCTGTAAATTAAATCAAAAATTTAAATTTAATTATTCGTATTTCTTAGCCAAAAACCACAGTTATAAAAAACATAAATGAGCTAATATATGTATTATATTCAGTAACTTATATATACAAGTATGATATATTTATAACAAACAAGAAAAAGTAATGTCTTACTAAGATTTGAAGTCAGTTTTTGCAATGCATGTTGATGCTCAAACTCTAATGCCAAAATCATGAATCTGCTCTTATAAAAAAAATAAATAGATTTGGTTTGTCTGTAGTCACTGGAAAAACTGGAATGATCACTTTGCCCCACAAGTATCCTATTATATGGTCAGTTACCAAATTTAGTATCATAAAACCATAGTTATAAAAAAGGTCTTTGAAACAGGTGCAATGTGGACTGTGTACATGTTAAATATTCTGGGCCATGGAATACCACCATGTCATGGTGATACTTACATACAATTGAGAGATATTTAGAAAGGTAGGTAGACACATGCACACACACACACATATATACATATACATCCTGTTAATATTATAATAGTTACATCACTATTGCATAAGATTATAAAAAGGGAGCATAGACATGACAATATCTCATCTTATTTACACCTAGCATTGCTCTTCATTTAAAATGGCACAGTCTTTCCCAATGAATACCATGCATAACTGATGTCTGTTTTTATCTGTGGACCTATTACAAAAAAAAAAAAAAAAAAAAGAATGACTTCCAAAGGTTGAATGCTGTACTCTAGAAGAAAAACATTCCGCGGTTACAGCCACAAAACACTAAAGCTGAATGAGACTTTAGAGATTATCTCATCCCATTCGTTCATTTTACTACCAGAGAAATTAGGGAAAAATAACTATAATTTGTTAATGGACCAGGATTCAAAAGCTAAAAATCTATGAACTCTGATGTGAAAAATGGTATCTCTGAAAGTGCTGAAGAGTGCAACACTTATATCTGTCTTTTCTTTTCTTTTCTTTTTTCTTTTCTTTTTCTTTTAACAGGGGGAGCGTGGGCCCCCTGGTGAAAGTGGTGCTGCTGGTCCTTCTGGTCCTATTGGAAGCCGAGGTCCTTCTGGACCCCCTGGGCCTGATGGAAACAAGGTAAAATTTTGCATCCCATATTGCTGCTTGGGCCCACTATATTCTAGAGTAGCTAGATCATTCACAATAGTAAATGAATTGTTTTTCAGAGTTTTTATTTCCAATTCTGTGTTGATTTCCATCACAGTAAATGACAATCTGATTCTAGCAGACCTGAATTATTCCAAAAGAAGGGAAATCCCAGTGTTCTACATACATAAATGAATTAGTATGGGTTTACTCTTGTTTCACCAAACTGTTTATACTTTGGGTTGTTTGGGTTTTTTGTTTTTTTGGTTTTTTTTTTTAGTTTATTTTTATTGTGAGAGAGAGAGTGCGCATGCAAACTGGAGAGAGAGAATCCTAAGCAGGCTCCATGCTGTCAGTGCAGAGCCTGATGTGGGGCTTGATCTCACGAACCATGAGATCATGACCTGAGCTGAAATCAAGAGTCAGATACTTACCCGACTGAGCCACCCAGGCACCCCTATACTTTGATTTTAATCTAGAAACATCATATAATTTTGGACAGTATTTTTAGAGAACAAAGTTTCACCTTCTTACCATGCTACTTCAGAGAGTAAAATTTCAAAAGGTAGTCTAAATTTTAATAACAGAAGAGGTAAAAATTAAGTGGCCAATATATTCATCCCCAAAACATAAGCCTGGCAACTTGTATTTCAAAACAGAATCTGTGGTTTAGATTTTAAAATAGGTAGAATTACACACTTCTGAAAAACAGATGAACCACAATAAAGAAAAGCAACTCATATTACTCCTGATTTCTACCTTTAAGGGGAAAAAAATGTAAGGATTAGCTGCAAAAAGCTATTTTGGTATGTGGAAGGATATTGGAAAAAATAAAAAGGAAAGAGGGAGAGAGGAAACAAGAAAGAAAATATGGTTTGGTGAGGTAGTACTTCCAAAGACTTTTATCTTAGAAGTTAGTCGATAGGTTTTAAGTATGTGGAATTGTAGGGTTTTTATATAAAGTGGAAGCTATAGTTCCTGCTCTTAAGGAGATTAAAATGTAAACATCTCCCCCGTTGATGAGGTTTCTTTACCTATTTCCTGTGTGGGCTAAGAGACTTATCCTTGAAAAATGTTTGTGGGCAAACATTTTTCACTCTCTGCATCCTATTGTCCTGCCCTCTTCTTCTCCACGCCTGCCTGCCTGAAGAGGACTAGGAGCGGGTTATAGAAAAATCACAGCCACCCACTCCCACTTCTCTTCTCTTTAGCCACGGTGTCATTAATAGCATCTCTCTCTGTTAGATTCTCCCTCCTTTCAACAGCCCTCCTTTGTGTCTCTAAACTGGCAAGAATGCTATCTATTAAATGTTTAAATTGGAATCCTTCAAGAGTTCGAGTCTTCATTTTCTTCTTTTGCCACTGAAATAATTGATTTCACATGTGTTTGATTCAAGGGTGAACCTGGTGTGCTTGGTGCTCCAGGCACTGCTGGTCCATCTGGTCCCAGTGGACTCCCAGGAGAGAGGGGTGCTGCTGGCATACCTGGAGGCAAGGGAGAAAAGGTACCCTCTCAGTGTTGGACCCTAAGACATGTTGTTGATGAACTCTAGCAAAGAAGGCTGCACAGGGTTGCCCAGTTTTTTACAATTCTTGGTAGGTGGTCTGGTAGCATTTTGATATCTATCAATACGCATTTCCCTCTGCCACCTAGCACCTACGCATTTCTAAACTCACTAATCTGGCAAAATTCCTTGCTACCATGGAATTTCACGCAAACAGATGGTGTTGAGTAATACATGAGGCTCATTTTAATGCCACTAACAATAATGCCTCATCCTGCCCTAATTAATGGGAAGAAGCTATATTGAACAGCTGTCAACCGTGCTGCTGCATTAGTTATGCCATAAGAGTGATCAGACACTGAAGCCCATTGTGATGTTGCCTTATAATTCTGTCCACATGAATTTGTACCTTGCTTGATTATGCTTCAGGAGGGTGTATGGAAATTAGAAAAGAATATTTAACAATAATCTGGAGAGGGCCTTGAATTATTTTTTCCTTCATTTTTTTTTCCTCATTCAACATTCTATAGAATAGTAGGGAATCAAGACATTACTAAAAATGTAAGCAACGGAAGGTATAAACACTTCAGATTAATTTTGCTTCAAAAATGTGGTTGGAAAACGAAAAGCTACTCTTGCTTTATACTTTCAGGGTGAAACTGGTCTCAGAGGTGAAATTGGTAACCCAGGCAGAGATGGTGCCCGTGTGAGTAGAATTTTGTTTGTTTGTGTGTACTTAGATTGGTATTTTGTTTTATTTTATTTTTACATTTCACTCGATTTGAGGTGGGCAGTTTTCCAAAATAGAACTGACAAAAGGATCCAGGTTTAGTGAAAGACTATTCCTTTCCTTCCTGGATCTCTGAATAGTAATATCATTTTACATGTCCCAAAAGAAAGATTCAACAGAACTTATCCCTTTGAAAATCAAAACCTGAATTTCTTAACTTCCTTAGTGTTAACTATACGAAGTACAAACTATAAACCAAAAGCTCTAGGTTAAATAGAATTTCAAGTGACCGTTCAAATTATTATAGGGCTTTAGAAAAACAAAACAAAACAAAACGATAACTCTTACATTTTAAAAAGCCAAAACCTCTAACAAGGTCCCATTTATTCAAATGTATGTCCTAAGAATTTATCACCTGAAGAGCAGTCCCAACGATTACCTGTTACTGCCCTGGTGATGCCAAAGATAATCCCGTAAAGGTATAATAACCCTACCAGAGCATTGGCAACATGGTTCTTCCAGGCCATCAGCTACCTCGGTCCTTCGTCTCACCTCCCTCAGAGCTGATAACTCACTCTGGCACATTGATAATAGTCCTTTCTCTGAGTCACACAGTCCTAGTGGTCTCAAACAAGGCTACTCATTTGCTGCTCTCTAGGGAATTTGACAAGAGCAGAGAGTTCAGATCTCCCCAATTCGTAACTTGCCCTTGACTGACACATTTCTATAACCTTTATCACTGGGGGTACTTTCCTCCTGAGAGCCGCTTCTAATAGTTTTGATAATTAGAAATGAAATACATCAAAAGCCTTCTTGATGTCCATCCAGAGTGTGCGGTGAAAGTGTTCAGTCACTGTATAAGCACAGCAAGGGGGAATGGCAAGGGTCACTTTTGAAACTGGGGGTGTTATTTAATAAGACTCATTTCCTTTTGGTATTAGGGTGCTCCTGGTGCTGTAGGTGCCCCTGGTCCTGCTGGAGCCACTGGTGACCGGGTAAGCACACATTTTCACGGAGTTGCAACTCTCTGAGCCAACAGCAGTATCTAAAATTTCCTGCCTGCCCCAGCCCCAGGGAGCCCCAGCAATTCATTTTTATGACTTGGTATAAAGCCTACTTATTTAAAAACCTATCTGTTGTGATGGGGCAGCAGGAAACAAATGCTGTGTGTTTAAAGTTCTCTTTCCCTTCGTATAGATGTGCTAGCTATCTGATCTATACTTTAATCCCTATCATTTGTTTTAAAGACTTTCCCTGTTGCCCATTAACAATATCCTAATGCACTGAGCCTTCTCAAAGCCTTCAATTGTAAAAAATCAATAAAATACATAGTGTGCCCATTTCACATCGAACAGTCTACTTAAAATAGACCTTATTTATTGTATTGCACAGATTGCAGCAAATAGATCAGCTCAGTGTCCATCTAAAAATTAAAATGTCCTCCTCCTAGTATTGTGGGCACTGATTTATAGTGTTTTTGCAAGTGTATGACCAATACCACTTCAACCCCCAAAATGAATACAACAGTAAGCACAGTAAGAATCCATTTTATTTTACTGTCTGAGATGAGCATTAGTTTTCTCTTCTGATGTGACTGCAAACCCTGACAAGAGCCCACTGTCTACTGCTGTTCCCTCCCCCCACCTCCTCTTTGAGCACATTAACAAGCTCATCTTTGGTTCCATTAAAGGGTGAAGCCGGTCCTGCCGGTCCCGCTGGTCCTGCTGGTCCTCGTGGTAGCCCTGTAAGTAGAAACCTGGGTCATTTTGGACACTCATAGCCTTTAGACATGAACGAATCTAATACTGCTATGACATTCTTCAATCCCTTCTCCCACCTAGGGTGAACGTGGTGAAGTTGGTCCCGCTGGCCCCAACGGATTTGCTGGTCCTGCTGTGAGTATCACATAATGATGGTTAACCCCAAAACATCCCAAACTGGCAAGTAGAGTGAGCTGGAATGCCTGAACTCCAACTATTCCTTTCTAACAGGGTGCTGCTGGTCAACCTGGTGCTAAAGGAGAGAGAGGAACCAAAGGGCCCAAGGGTGAAAATGGCCCCGTTGGTCCCACGGGCCCTGTTGGATCTGCTGGCCCATCTGTAAGTTGAATTCATTGGTGGTCAACACAGCCTGTTTAGTTACCCTTGAAATCTTATCATTCAACCTATATCAATCAAGTGCCTACTGTAACTACACCAGGAATGTAAGAGTTAGCATTTGCATACTGCTTTATAATTTATAGAAATTTCATAAATATTGTCTCATCTTACTTCTTTGGTAACCCAATGAGGGTGGTAACACTGAAAAAAGGACATTTATCTTATGACACAGATTACCATTTTTGATTTCGAGATTTGCTTCTAATAGATATAGGAATGATACTTTTTTTTTTTTTTTTTTTTTTTTTTAGGAATGATACCTTTGAAGAAAAAAGCAACATGTATAAGAACTCTTTTGTGATTTGACCCCATCTTTTTTTGTCAATTTCCATTTAGGGTCCAAATGGTCCCCCTGGTCCTGCTGGCAGTCGTGGTGATGGTGGCCCTCCTGTGAGTATTTATAATGGAGGACATTTCTTTCTTTAGAATCTATGAAAATCTTGAAACTTTGGAGATTTTTGGTTAATTTTGGACTATAATAAGGAGACTCTTGAAATTCAAGTTAACTGTATCTGAAGATATTCTGGTGTTGAAGTGATAGTCAGGCCAAGGGATATTAACTTAATCCCAACTGGAGCTCAGTGTAGTGTATGTTGCTACCCCTCACCTGAGGCAATAACCAAAGTTAATGCCAGGTTGTTGAATTGTGAAATGGGTAAAAAGATTTCTCTTTATCCTTTTGCCGATGCCCCCCTTCTCCTGCCTGACCATGCCCTTTCTCTTGGCACCCAGTGCTGTTACGCAGATTCCTTAAACACCCAGACCTCCCAAGGAATGAACTGCACTGACTCCTTCCTGCTCTTGCTGGACAGCAATTAATACTCATGGTCTTTTGTTGTACCTTCCTGTGTAAACAAAATTACTTATCCAGTGTCCATTTCTTTTGCACCCAGCCAAGTGGTTAAGACATTTATTAACGTATGCACGTGTAATAATAGCATGGTGTCTTCTTGTTCTTAAAACCATCAGGTTACATACCCACATTTCAAAAAGGACCATCAGAGCCTTAATGCAAAATATGGGTGTTGCAATTGGGGCACGCTGGTCGGAAAGCTGTGTAGAGATGGAAGGTCTTTGGGGTTCTTGTTTTTTTTTAAATTTTTTTTTTTTACCGTTTTTATTTATTTTTGAGACAGAGAGAGACAGAGCATGAACGGGGGAGGGGCAGAGAGAGAGGGAGACACAGAATCGGAAGCAGGCTCCAGGCTCTGAGCCATCAGCCCAGAGGCTGACACGGGGCTCGAACTCACGGACCACGAGATCGTGACCTGAGCTGAAGTTGGACGCTTAACCGACTAAGCCACCCAGGCACCCCCTTTTTTCTTTTTCTTTTAATTTTTTTGGGGGGTTCTTGTTAAATAATACCCTATATGAGGTTGCCACCACCTACTCCTTGGTCCATCTGTGGTCACGTGTATTGAGGAGTTGTCAGAGGAGAAGTTTCCATCTTACCCACATCCCTAGAGCTGCCATTGATTGTGGAATTTTAATGTGCTTGGTTCTTAGGGTGCTACTGGTTTCCCTGGTGCTGCTGGACGGACTGGTCCTCCTGGACCCTCTGTAAGTAAATCACTTCAAAATGTGTCATTTAGCCAAACAACCTTGCCTCTAATAGGAAATTGGTAAGAAACTCTCTAGAAACACGCTACTAATATTTTGCTATTACTTTCCTGTTCTGAAATCAGTTTTCCTGAACCATTAAGACAAAATCATCACAAATTATATTATAATATCGGCTTAAGAGGCTTTTATTCATGTGAACACAAGTCCCTTTTTAGGGGCACGGTCTCTTCGTTAAAAATAAAAAAAAACAGAACAGTTTTAGTCACATATCAGATATTTCTATATCTAATTACCCTTTATGGCCAACATTCTGCCTCCGTTGTTAAGGTATAATTGTTCCAGAATTTAAAGGTGGTTTGGCCTCTAATTTAATTCTGATTCAGACTCTCCTGTCAGGACTCAAGAGAATTTAATTAATTACCAAGGATTAAGTCTTCCGGTTAAGGTTTCAGGGAAAAAAATCACAAAGATGTTGATTTCTTGGAATCCTTTTACAGGTTCATAACAGAAAAATCTTCATTCCCTGTAGGCATTTAATTAAACCTAGTTGAGAGCATATGTGATTCCTCAATTATGAACAAAATTCCAGTATTGTCTTTTTTCAAAAAGAAATGAGCAGAGTCCTCCAAAACCCAAAGTCCCATTCATTGACGACTAACTCTTCTAACTCTACATAGTTCTGATTCCAATATGCCAGGATCCTGGTAGCACAGCATTGCTTTTCCTCGCTGACATTTGCCATAGCCTCTGCTTCAGTTATTCATTTTGCCATAACCTCCGGAGAAAGGATGGGAGCTGCTTCTCTCCATAAGAAAGACTATTACAAACCCTAAACATGTCCCCCAAATGGTCAGGGTATCATCCTGTTGCTTCACACTGTTTGTATCTTAATATCTGGAACCTCAGCTGCTCTCTCCCAGGTCTGTGATGATTAACTGAGGATAAATGACCTTGCCATTTGCTCACAGGGTATCACTGGCCCTCCTGGTCCCCCTGGTGCTGCTGGTAAAGAAGGACTTCGTGGGCCTCGGGGTGACCAAGGTCCAGTTGGCCGAGCAGGGGAAACAGGTGCATCTGGTCCCCCTGGCTTTGCTGGTGAGAAGGGTCCCTCTGGAGAGCCTGGAACTGCTGTAAGTGATTTCAAGCTTCTCTTTCTTAATACCTTGTGTTGAATTAAAATAAAGCCTTACACAGATCTTCAAGTGGCATATATTTGTTGATGGGTGTTGCAGGCTTTCAAGTAGAGCTCAATTTGAGCCAGGAAATCTGTCCAACAGATACTGAGGTGTCATAGCTTCAGCAGTTGCTCAGAAGGCATGAGATGGGGATGACAATAAATGAGGGAACTCACTCTTTTATCAAAATGGCACCTTACTGGTACTGGGAACTGAACAGAATCCCATTGCCATGGTCATCCTATTGTAAATTTATCAAATCTCAGCAAGCTACCAATTCCTTAAACATGCGTTGTTCAGTATCGTTGTTACTCTGAAATGTGTCTTTCTTAGACCTGGTTCAGTTAGAGGCCGAGGTCAAAATTTGCATCTTGGCATAGATTCCATAAAAACTCTATTTCACTACCCCAGATGGCTTCATTAATCACAACCACATATTCTTTAATGTCGTTCCATTGGTGTCAGGGAGGAACTGGGTACAAAGAAATATACTTGCCAACATGAAACTCATCACTAGAGAAAAGATAGCCAAGGATACATCCTACTAATGGAAGGTCACTAGCTTTTTTCTAAACTGAGGATAGCACATTCTCACAATCCTCAAGCCAACCCATATTGTCACTGAGGGGCTTATTAGTAGTGGTATTTTTCCTCTTGTTCAGGGACCCCCTGGAACCCCTGGTCCTCAAGGTCTTCTTGGTGCTCCTGGTATTCTGGGTCTCCCAGGCTCTAGAGGTGAACGTGGTCTACCAGGTGTTTCTGGATCTGTGGTAAGTGTTTGACACCATTCTTATTCTCATTAACATAATAAAAGATTTAAAAAGCTGCCACTTCAGATGTGACAGATTGATCACTGAATAACTCCACTTAAGATTTTTTATTCATGGCATTTTCTTTATACAGATCACATGTCACTTATCTAAGAAGCTTTAATACCACCTTACTTAGACACACGCTATAAAGATACAGCTTAATATTATGCAGAATGATTTTTGTTCTTTTTACATGCTTAAGAACTATATAAGCTCTAATTGCATTTACTCCTCTGCAGTGTGAAATGCTGGCATCATTTATCCTGTTGGAAGAATGAAGCTCTGGAAGTTCTGAATCATTCCATTAAATCCTATACATGACAGCAGCTAGGGCTCAGCTCACCTCCATAAACTCTCTCAACTTTATGAATTCATTTCATTTGGGATATCGGACGTGACTAGGCTCACCTGTACAGAACAGCATTCCAAAATTCAATAAAGCTGACCATCTGAGTGTGTAGGATGAGGGCAAGGATAACACTGATGACACTTCTTACCATTTTGTGACCCATTCAGTCTCACTGTACCTTCTCCTTGCAAACTGGAATCTCCTCGCCGGGGTTGTTTAGGAAGGGTGAGGTTTGCTCTCAATCCAATAAGAAGAATGTTGTTTTGTGTTCTCTGCCTCTAGGGTGAACCTGGACCTCTCGGCATCGCTGGTCCACCTGGGGCTCGTGGTCCCTCTGGTGCTGTGGGCGCCCCTGGAGTCAATGGTGCTCCTGGCGAAGCTGGTCGGGATGTGAGTATGACGCTTGGTTTGTCATACTAGACTACATACTAACTACATAAACATAGCTAGAAAACCTAGCTGTGTTTCATTATGTGCAACATCATATCCTGAGCTGAGTTCCTCTTGTTCCAAGTTTTGGAACAAGATGGTCTGTTTCTCCATTAAATCAACATGTACTGACCACTCCTGGTATTGAAAATACGAAAAATTACTTGGACTGGGGGATGGATGGGTCTTTGAAGAGCATGCTTCAAAGTTGGCCAAAATATCCAAAACACCTCTAAAAGAAACTAGGTTGGCAAGTTCTCGCTCCTGTCTTTTAACAGTCTGAAAGCGGGTTCACTAGTGGGCACTGGGAGTGATGAAGACGGAGGAGCTGAACTATAGGGGCTGGTGGGTTAAAGAGCCTCACTAAGTGCCTTCATTGGTGTGGTGTCTTTACAGGGCAACCCTGGGAATGATGGTCCCCCAGGCCGCGACGGTCAACCTGGACACAAGGTCAGTATACCTCTCTGTCTTTCTCCAATTGAAAAGTGACCAAAACACAGGACAGTTTGATGCTAAACTTCACTTTGCCTTTGGTAGGGAGAACGCGGTTACCCTGGCAACATTGGTCCAGTTGGCGCTGTGGGCGCACCTGGTCCTCATGGCCCCGTGGGTCCCACTGGAAAACATGGAAACCGTGGTGAACCTGTAAGTTTGTAAATACCAGTCCCTTTGTGCTGCCATCTTTGTAGGCTTCCCTTGTGACCTCCCCACACTTGGGAACTATGGGGGCTTGGGGAGGAGAGTTTTGGGCTTGGCTGATCAGTTATGTTTTTCTTTTTCAACTCACAGGGTCCTGCTGGTGTTGTTGGTCCCGTTGGTGCTGTTGGTCCAAGAGGTCCTACTGTATGTACATGGTGATGATTTCTTTACAAATTAACATTTAAGGAGCCTCAGTCCAGACTGTCTGCGAAGAAAATAAATAATATACAGGCTAGACTTCATATTTTTTTAAAAATGTAGTCCATGTTGAGAATTGCTACAAATAGCTTCTAAGTCTCTTCTATTTCAAATCCCTTCTGCTTGTTTTAAATAATCACAAAAATCTAGCCACTTCACAGGAAGCTCAACTAAAGCAGATTAAGGGAATAGATAACACCCCCATGGCTTTTAAACCTTTGCACATCCTGAGTTGCTTTGTAAACAGATTAAGCAATATTTGTGGGCACGGGAGTCTCATTTTCTAAAGAAGTAAATGTCCTATCTGCCCTTCTTTTTTCTATACAGGGCCCACAAGGTATTCGAGGTGATAAAGGAGAGCCTGGTGACAAGGGGCCTAGAGGTCTTCCTGGCTTAAAGGGACACAATGGACTGCAAGGTCTTCCTGGTCTTGCTGTAAGTAAAATGTGGACATCATGCATGTATACGGATCTTAAAAGATCTTCCTCAAATTTTCACTGCCGTTGTTCTAAAATGTCCTACATCATATTCATTTCCCATTCTCTGGCTCACTCCATCTCGCAGAGATTAATGCCATTTCATCCCAACACAAAAAGGTGAGGGTTAAGGGAAATTGAAATATACATATATTAAAATCTCTTGGCAACAATGTCCTTCAACCCCACTTAAAATAAATATAATTAGAGGAATGACTAACATTGCACTGCTGAAATAGCTTGTAGAAAAAAATATAATTGAATATAATAGACATAATGGGAGAAAAGAGCCCCATTTTACATTTTCAATTTTCTCAATCCAGAGTCCATTGAAACTAAAGTTTTCCATTCAATTTAAAAAAACCTATTTGTCGACACGTGTTCTGAAAGTGTGATTTTCCTGTTCTCTCTTTAAAGGGCCAACATGGCGATCAAGGTGCTCCTGGCTCTGTGGGTCCTGCTGGTCCTAGGGTAAGTCAATCTAAGAGACATTTATCTCTGAAATGGAGTTTATGTCAGGCACTGAGCCCAGGCCTCTGCTTCCTTGTGGGGTTTTTACTGACTCACTCAGACCCTGCATCCTTCTTCCCTAGGGCCCTGCTGGTCCTTCTGGCCCTATGGGCAAAGACGGTCGCACTGGACATCCTGGTTCAGTCGGACCTGCTGGCGTTCGTGGCTCTCAGGGTAGCCAAGGTCCTGCTGTAAGTATCGTTTTGGGAAATAATAAAGAGCATCACAGACCTAAGGAATATCTTCTTCAGACTAAACCAAGATGGTTACGACAACACATTAAAGTTGTCCCCCACTGCCACATGTTAGTTCTAAAATGTGTAAAAAATTATCTGTATGTGATACGTTGTTTAGGTCCATCCCTGCAAGTATGTCTGAGATCAAGTTGTTTATTTACATGGACTTAGTTCTTTTTTACTTATTAGAACATGCTTGTGTGTGATGCTCGACTGAAAATCTGCTGTCACTGATGTCTCTCACTGTGACCAAATACAAAACCTCCTTTTTCTCACATTCACCTTTGCAGGGCCCCCCTGGTCCCCCTGGCCCTCCTGGACCTCCTGGCCCAAGTGGTGGTGGTTATGATTTTGGTTACGAAGGGGACTTCTACAGGGCTGACCAGCCTCGCTCACCACCTTCTCTCAGACCCAAGGATTATGAAGTTGATGCTACTCTGAAATCTCTCAACAACCAGATTGAGACCCTTCTTACTCCTGAAGGCTCTAGGAAGAACCCAGCTCGCACATGCCGTGACTTGAGACTTAGCCACCCCGAGTGGAGCAGTGGTAGGTCAAGATATCCAAGCCAGAATGGCCCTTCTCATAAGCTGGGCTTTGCAAAGTCAGTTCCCACTGACATTTAGAGTGAAAAGGTTTTGGGTAAAAATTGCATTATATAGAATCATGCCTAATTAGAAGCATTTTCTTCTTCACCAGCATCCAGTTTCAGGCTTCTCTTAATGTGTATTTTTGCATTTTTCATATACTCTGATTTGATGTTTCACGGAGGAGAGGAGAGAAGGAACTGTCTAATCTGGAAAGTAGTCATCCTCTTCCTATTAAATGTAGGGTAGACAATGTTACTTATAAGAATCAAAATCTTGGTCTAGTAATTATTAGAACCTATAGTCTACTCAATAAGAAGTTTTATGAGCTGGGTCTTGTCTTTTTTAAAGGTTACTACTGGATTGACCCTAACCAAGGATGCACTATGGATGCTATCAAAGTATACTGTGATTTCTCTACTGGCGAAACCTGTATCCGGGCTCAACCTGAAAACATCCTAGCCAAGAACTGGTACAGAAATTCCAAGGTCAAGAAGCACGTGTGGTTAGGAGAAACTATCAATGGTGGTACCCAGGTGAGGAATCCTTACAAACATTCCTTCTCCTACTAAATAATATTATTAAGATTGTTTGCTTTTTAATGATCTGCATTTTAGTCGTTTACCCAAATGGGATTGTTAAAAGAACGTGCTCTTTTCTTGGGTTCCAGTTCTATCCTGGAATTGTACATTAAAGATGGATTGACTGAACGTACCCACACAATTCAAAGTTATTCTGCAAATTTGGCTCAACTGATAATCCCTGGAGAAACTGACTAATGACATTTAGTGTGAGGAAGTACTGGCCAGCATATGCATCCCTGTACCCATGAATGTATATTTTCAGAACATGTGCTTTTCTGAATTTTTAATCAAATCTTTTCACCAACTTTATTGCATGCCTCCTGGTGGGGATTACAGAAAAAGAAAGAGGTCTGAATCTCTGTCTCCTTGTTCTCTTATTCTAAAGAAGATACATACCCATTAAAAATACCTTATCTAGAACAGGTACCTTTTTGAGATGATCTTGCCTCAGCCTGGTAGTTCCTATGTCCCTTCTAAGTAACTAATATTTCAAAGACCAGTGAATTGAGTTTCCTGGAAAAGTACCTTTTTCCCAAGGTCAGCTCTGAGTCCATTATTCCTCCCTATACCAGACATTTTTTTTTGACTCTTAGTACCTGAGGCCATCTCCACTTAACTAGAATTTCTATCTTATTTTCTGTAGTTTGAGTATAATGTTGAAGGAGTAACCACCAAGGAAATGGCTACTCAACTTGCCTTCATGCGCCTGCTGGCCAACCATGCCTCTCAAAACATCACCTACCACTGCAAGAACAGCATTGCATACATGGATGAGGAGACTGGCAACCTGAAAAAGGCTGTCATTCTGCAAGGCTCCAACGATGTTGAACTTGTTGCCGAGGGCAACAGCAGGTTCACTTACACTGTTCTTGTAGACGGCTGCTCTGTAAGTAATAGTGAAATGTGGGGATACGCTTATTTGGGGAGTGTATTTTGGAGGTGGGGAGATGGGGTTTTAACTTAGACCGTAAATGAATGAATAAGACCATAAACGGATGAATAAGAGACCTAACTTACTAAATCTATTTTCATAACTGTATTTATTTAAATTAAATTCCGAGTGTTCTTATCAGACCTTGCCTTCTGAAATTCTCTGCAATGCTAAAATATATACAGTGTCCATGCACTAGCTGTTTTCCTTTAAACATGAGTTTGTTAAATTATGATGTCTGCCCACAATTTAAAATTACTTGAGGTTAAAAGGTCCCAAGCTGGGGCGCCTGGGTGGCGCAGTCGGTTAAGCGTCCGACTTCAGCCAGGTCACGATCTCGCGGTCCGTGAGTTCGAGCCCCGCGTCAGGCTCTGGGCTGATGGCTCGGAGCCTGGAGCCTGTTTCCGATTCTGTGTCTCCCTCTCTCTCTGCCCCTCCCCCGTTCATGCTCTGTCTCTCTCTGTCCCAAAAATAAATTAAAAACGTTGAAAAAAAAATTAAAAAAAAAAAAAATAAAAGGTCCCAAGCTGTCACTTATGGCTATATGTATTTTATTTTACTTATTAGTATGACGTGCATGCGATTTTTCTCTACAATATGCTAGACATTGCAGAAAAATTAAAATTTACTCGCAGCAGCCTGCATACCCACCTGGCTCTCCCTTACCCACACACGCACACCCCAAAAAACGATAATGTAGCAGTAAGCCACGTGGAATACGTATTGAAATTTTCTTTTAAAAAATTAGACTGGTAAGAAACTGCTCTCCCTAAAGACGCCCCTGATATTTCTGTTGCAAAGAGAACATGTTGACCTTGGGAAAACTTCTTCGGAATGAACAAGCCCAAAAGTGGTTCTTAAATATCTAAGGTTCTGACGATACTAGATGTAGAAATAGTGCTGCTTTTCATATATGTACTTTTTTCCCTCTTTTAAACAGAAAAAGACAAATGAATGGAAAAAGACAATCATTGAATACAAAACAAATAAGCCATCCCGCCTGCCTATCCTTGATATTGCACCTTTGGACATCGGTGGTGCTGACCAAGAAATCAGGGTGGACGTTGGCCCAGTCTGTTTCAAATAAATGAACTCAACCTAAATTAAAAAGAAAACAAAAGAAGTCCGAAAAAAACTTTCTCTCTTTGCCATTTCTTTTTCTTCTTTTTTAACTGAGAGCTGAGTCCTTCCATTTCATTTCCCCTGCACATCTGTTTGCTTAAATTGTGGGCAAAAGAGAAGGAGAAGGATTGATCAGAGCATAGTGCAATACGATTTCATTCATTCCCTCCCTTCCCCCCAAAGATTTGGAATTTTTTTCAACACTCTTACACCTGTTGTGGAAAATGTCTACCTTTGTAAGAAAACCAAAATAAAAATTGAAAAATAAAATAAAAACCATGAACAATTTGCACCACTTGTGGCTTTTGAATATCTTCCACAGAGGGAAGTTTAAAACCCAGACTTCCAAAGGTTTAAAACTACCTCAAGACACTTTCCTATGAGTGTGATCCACACCATTAGGTGCTGACCTAGACGGAGATGAGCTGAGGTACTTGTTTTGTTTTGTTCCAAATACAAAGGTGCTACCAGTATTTCAGATACTTGAAGACTGTTGATGGTGCTAGAGGACTCTGAGAAGAAAGACTCCTCTGTAATGGGTTGCCGTGTGTGTTCTTTCTTCATGTGATTTAGCATCAGTAGTTTACATCTTCTTCCCAAATAAAAGTATGCAGATTGCTTGCCCAACCTCGTCCTCTTCTTTAAATTCAGCATTTGTTCTTTGCCAGTCTCATTTTCATCCTCTCCCATGGTACCAAAAAGAAGCCTTGTTTCTCGGACAAGCAGAAAGATTAAATTGTACCTATTTTGTATATGTGAGATGTTTAAATAAATTGTGAAAAAAATGAAATAAAGCATGTTTGGTTTTCCAAAAGAAAATGCTGAGTAGAATTCCTTGCTTCGATGCTCTTTGCAATATAAGTATGGATTATAGCATCTCTACCAGCCGTTAGACTGTTTCTCATTAGATAGAAACTATGCAAAAAGGGCAGTGTGGTATAATAGAAAGAGCAGAGAACAAGGACCCAGGAGATCTGAGCCCCAATTCTGACTCTGCTTCTTGCGGTCAAGGGACCTTGAGCGTTTCACCTTTCTGCCCCTCAACTTCCATATCTAATACGGGGAAGTTTCCTTCTCTGAACTATAAACACTTGCCCTGCTCAAAATACATAATGCTTAAACAAATGGTATTGTAGACCTAAGTTTAAGCAGAGATCCACAGAACCTTCTGGTTTGTTGTCTATTAAGTACTTTGAAGCAGTGGCTGAAAGTTGGTCTATGCACAATTAATACTATTAACTAAAACAGTTTCAAATATTCAGTAAAAATGCCATACACTTAAATCTGATGCAACTGAGTACAATGCGTGTGAGGAGGTAATGTGTGTGCTGTCAATCAGCACAGACAGTTGTGGATAATAGTACCATGAACACCTACCTGCCAAATCAAGTTCATTTTCCTCCCCTGCACCTTTCAATGACATCTTTAATACACTTAAACAGAGTGATGTGTCAAGTAAAATGTTAAGATTCATTTAGAGCTTATTTCCTGTTGCAGAACATAATTGGGATTGTAATATTTGCCTCCTGAAATAAGTCATCTCAAGATTCAATTAGTTTTAAAAGCAAAAGACGGAACATGATGAAAATCTAACATCAAGTCTAAAAAGTTAGCATAGTCTATTACCCAAACGGTAACTTCCAATTATGGTCCTTCCCGCCACCTGAATCTGAACACAGGGATGCTTATTAGAATGCAGATTCCCAGTCCTCAGCCACCAAATTAAGATTTAGTAGGGAATCAGTATTCCTAAGAACGCTGCAAAATTCTGAGGTACATCCATCAGGAAGCCACTGTACCCAGTGATTTCCACAACCGTCTGTGGCTCTAACATTTTGTATCCGGCAAGAATGAACCAATATAGCTGACCAAATGATACAAAGAAAACCAAACCCCTGTATATCAGAATATGAGTACTCCTTACAAATTAGTAATTAAAATGGCCAGGGCAAGCTTACATGATAACCAGTTAGACATCTCTGGATTCCTTCAACATGCCTTGCCCTCAGGCCACAATCCAAGAAAGTTAACGTAAAGGGTGAAAGCGAAGAAAGAAGAAGCCATTTCCTGACTACCAGCTATGAGCCAAATACTACGTTAGATGATAATAATAATAATGCTCTTTGTCAAACTGAATCCAAATAGGCAGATTTCTTAAGCCAAGAGTCATAAATAATCATTTAGCCATTAGTTGGGACTACAGAAAAATAGTTCAATAAATAAGGGTATATCTGATAAAATAATAATGAGGAAATAAATGATGGTATAGCCAATAAATACTAATGAGGAATGAATAATGGTATATCTAATAGAAAGCAATGGGAAAACAGTGAAATAAGTGTTGATAACCCAATAACATTTATGAGGGTAGTTAAACAACAAAAAATGCTTAGAATGGAATATTACAGTCTTTAAAATATCATTTTCAAGTACACTGTCATTAGAAATATATCAAACATGCGTGTAAAAATGCTAGGAGTAGGCGCGTTCATGGAGTAATGATAGGAATGACTTTTATGCCTGAATTTTCCAGATTTGCTATGATATAGCTATATCACCTTTATCATTTACAACAAATTTAGCCTTAAAATATTATGAAAAGAAATAAGCAGCCAACAAGCGAAAACAATCCTGGCTGAGAAGTAGCCATCTCCGGGGAAACAGTGGTCCACCTCCCACCCATTCATCTTCTGAAAGAGAAGAAAACCCTAACCTAAGAGTCATCACTCACAGTGACCCAGCCACACTGGGGGGCATCAGAAAGGGGCGCACGAGGCCATACATACCAAGCAGCGGCATCCTCAGGGATTTCGCAGTTTAGTTGCAGAGAGAGAATAAAATAATGTGTGAACACAATTTTAAACCAAGCGTCCTGTGAGGATAGCGGAGGACACTATTAATTAATGAGAGGGAATCTCAGAAAATTAACCTTAGCTTCATGCAGTAATAGTGACATTTGGGTTTAGCTGGTCAGCTTTTGCCAGAGATCTAATTTCACTTTCAAACGCTCTGTGTCTGGCCAGAGGCTTCTTCTCTGGAAGCCACGTATTAGAACAGTCTGGTACTTACCAAGCAGGAGGTCCACTGTGAGTGTTCCCGGGGCCTGGGCAAAGTACCGAAGGCTTGACCCTGGCACACCAGCCCTCTCTTTAGAGACTAATCACCAGGCCCAAGAGACCCTCCTCACAACATTTCCTGACCCTTGGTCCTATGAAGGTCAGCCACCTCTAACTGTGCCAGTCTGAGAAGGAAGAAGATTGCATATGAGAGAAGGAAGGAGCAGGTAGCCAAGACTGGGGGACAAGACATTAATCAAGTCTGGTAAAACGGGTCATTTAAAATTCTAAAATCAATACAGCTAATGCACTGGCAAAGAGCAAGGACACCTGACCAATGCAGAACACATTTATTATCTTTAATGCCAAAATACTTTTTTCTGCTATTCCACTTAATATCACTGAAAACGAAGTTCAGAAATTGGATTATATATAAGAAAAGTTGGAAATGTCGTTTTGGGTCAGAACGACAATCCATCTAGATGAGTACTTTGCCTTTGACAGTGGCACCAAGGGAAATTTGGGAGAAAGAGTGGTTGGCACTTCCTGAGAAACCAGCCTCAAAACTCCCATTTAATAACCCATTGTAAATCTTTTTTGTACATAGATGAATCTAAACCCTTCCAGAGCCCTCTATCTGTTTTGAAATATGTTGGTATTACTGTACCAACAGGAGAGAGCTAATGCTGAATTGTTAGCTCGGCTTCCTAGCCCTCTGATCAAGTAGCTAAAATATGCTTTCTATCCTTGTGCCTGGATCAGCCAGGGATTGAACTACTCAGTGTCCATAGGGAGCACCAGTAACTGCTGCAATGGGGCCATCAACCGCCCATAATGATTGGCTTTTCCCTGCAGTTTGGTGAAATGAGCACATAATTTGTGGCCAGCAGCCAAGGTTATGTGCACCAGCTCCACCAGTGACTAGCCAAGAGCACCTGGGAAAGTGTCTTAAGTTCTCTGAGAAGGTTACGGATCATCTTTAGGTCTGAAGTTTGCAGGCACTGGTAGTCATCTCTTGAGTTAATCTCCTGTCCCTGGCCCTCCAGTGTAGGGAGAGGAGAACCTAGAATTTAAATTTAATTAGCACCACTCTTTCAATTGGTAACCCATCAATTTTGAGTCATGCCTCCCTATCAGTAAAAATGTGAGCCCTTAACTAATTTTGTTAATCTATTTATATATAAATGTTATACACGTACTACGTACTATGGGACTAATACATGATGTGCAATGGAAAACCTACCTGGGAAAAAAAAACTGTAAAAGAGAGAAAATAAATACAAATAGAAGATTCCATACTCCAGTGGATCATTTCATACATACCCTAGAGGGCGTGCACATTCCGTCCCCCTACTGTGAAGACTACTGCCCTAAACAAGGATTCAGGATGGGCTTCAGGGGAGGGCAGAACATCAATGGACTCCTGAAATAGCACACCAAATTTTGTGTGTATGTGCATTTTTCTTGGAATAGAATCCACAACTTTCTTCAGATACCTCAAAGGGTCTATGACCAAGAAACATGTTAGGAACCACTATAGAAAAGCAGTATTACTTATTCATTAAACCCTGGGCTTTTCTGAACCATGACCTTCATATCTCATCTTGGGTCTCATACTCAGAGCATGCTGCTTTTCCTGTCCTAAGACCTGAGAGAACCAACCAGCATCAACCCACATTAAAATAGAAATATTTCGCTCTTCCACTTCCCTGCTATGGGACCTCTCTGCTACGCTTGAACAGGACTTGGCAGATGCTCTATGACCCAGAGTTGGACCTTACAACATCAAAGTGCACCTGTTCACAAAACCTTTTCAAATTAAGAACAAATGTATTCAATAATGGAGAGTTATTATATAATAATAATAATAATAATAATGTTATTTTTAGGAAAATTATGCATATTTTTGTTATTTTTTTTTAAAAGAAGCTTTAACCTAAAAGAGATTGCAATTCCTGGGACTATAAAAGACTGTAAGGACAATAATTGGAACGTGTTCTTCAGAGACCCTCAGGTCATCCCAGAACCAAATGTCTCCTCTTCATCTGGCTCTTCTCAAACAGAGCTATTATGCTGAGCCCAACCTACAAGAATAATTTTGGCCAGAATTAACAATCCTATGGATTCTAGAAAGGTCTCCTTAAAATTGCAATTCACTACATATTTAAAGAAATTCACGAACACGAAATGCCAGTAAAGTGAATTTTTTCTACTATAACATTGCTCTTGGTGCCCAATGACTTAATTAACCATCAACAGCATGAAAAAAAAGGGAGAAACAATTTTTTTAATGGAATCTATTAATGCCAGGCAGAATAAGAACACCTACTCATAAACCACTGTGCGGAGTAGATGGCCTTTCTCTCCCAACGGGATGTCACTTTGAGTTCACTGCTCCCCCTGCTGACTGGATAATAGAACACCCCAGTCTTTTAACAGCCACATGCACACCATCAGAGAACGAAAACTCAAATTTCAGAGGAGAAAATAGAACAGCCTCCTGTGCTTATTTCCTGTCTGCCCCAGACACACAGTCCTCTCTCCAGCTTCCATGGCAGCCCACCTTCATGTCCTCAATGCTCCATTTTTTTTCTTACCCATTGTAATCTATCCTTAATATCTCTCCCATGGAGCTGGTAAATGGAAGTCACAAGGAGGCAAACATAAGCTCAAAAGGAGAATGGCCTTTTTGGGTGAGTAGAGCTGTCCAATGATACAAATGTTGCTCCAAAATGCACTGAATAACCCTTCAGGATTTAAGCAAGGGGGTTGGGGGATTATATAGAATGGAAATAAGAGGATGATAGAACAGGGGCTTGGAAGGCAGAGCTATCTGGGTATGAACCCTGTCTCCACCATTTCCTCATCTGCAAGACAGGGATAGTGATGAACTGCCCACCAGACTGTTAGGATCAGAAACAGGAATGCGTAGCAGTTTATAAGACTGATGGACAGTAAGCACGCAGCACCACCACTAGCATCATCCCCACAAAGCTGGGTCTTCCCTCAAGCCTGTAACTTCATCCTCCCCATTCCAGGAGCATTAGCTTCTCTGACAAGAGTGGCCTAAAATGACAGCACATCTACAATGCAGTTACACTTCACTTTCTCCTACAAATGGATTCCAACCAAACTTCCAAACTCTCACAATTTTGGCGAGTCCTCCTCCACAATCTAATAAAAAAAGTATCAACCTTTTATTAGAAGCTTGAAAATCTCAATTTTTTACAAAGGAAACTAACGATCCCACCTTAACAGTAAAAACAAAAAAGGCAAGGGGCGCCTGGGTGGCTCAGTCGGTTGAGCGTCCGACGGTTGAGCGTCAGTCGGTTGAGCGTCAGCTCAGGTCACGATCTCACGGTTCGTGAGTTCGAGCCCCGCATCAGGCTCTGGGCTGATGACTTGGAGCCTGGAGCCTGCTTCCGATTCTGTGTCTTCCTCTCTCTCTGCCCCTCCCCCATTCATGCTCTGTCTCTCTCTGTCTCAAAAATAAATAAACATTAAAAAAAAAAAAAAACCAACAACAAAAAAGGCAAAATTTCTGAAATGTCATTAGGTGCATCTAATTTTGGAGACAAAGCTTTCTGAGCTGAGAAAACCACCCTTTTGCTTACTCGGAAACTAGTTCTTGTACACAAATGGACTATAAGTCATACACATACATGTTGAACTAGTCAAACTTCTGACACTAAATTTTCACAATTTGCGTTTCTAAAACTTTGTCTCTGGAAGCAGAAATTCTAACTCAAAAGTGATCAGCACACAAAATGATCATAATTATTAAATTCATGTCCTCTGGGAAATTTCTTGGCCTATATGAATTTACTCAAGGGTTTTAAGCATCATTAAATCACCTATTATTGCCAGCGCTTTGAATGTCTCTATGAGTATTATTATAAATGGATCCACTTCAAAGATGCTGGATTATAGTAATTTCCAACATGGTTTTTCTATCACTGATTATAGGTCTCCTTTTCCTTATAATACAAGTGTCTAAAAATTTTTTTTAAACTTTATGAGTGTAACTCAATTTTCCATCTACTACTTTGCTCATCATGATATGTTCTTAATCATAAGAATAAAAAAAAAAAGACTTTCCTCAGATAACATCTGGAAAATTGCCCATTTAACCAATTCTCTGGGTTTATTCATAATTAATATTTACTTTTTGTTAAATATTAAAATATAGTAAGCTTATGCTCAATTTGAAGTTCCACATGTTTTCTTAGATTTTCTTCAACTAAACTATCACAATAAACACTCACCTTGTCACCATAAATTATAAAAAGAGCCTTGCTTTTCTTCTCTCAAGCTTGGGAGAGCTATCTATCAAACAAGAAAACAAAGCCCACTAAATCCTTTGAACCTTTGAAGAGAGAAAGACAAATCAATGCCAAAAATGATGTGCCTTCTCACCAATACACAAATTAAACTGTGTATTTTGTAAGATTTATAGGGTAAGTGGGCTTCTTTTTATTATCACTTTTGCTAGGTATCTGTCAAGTGAGTCTAATTCAGTAAAATAGATTGATACATTGGGAGAAATCTCTAGCCTCCATTCTGGGTTGGGGAAAAAAACAGGCAGACAATTTAGTCACCCTATACCACTCATATTATGATTTAATTGGTCTGAAATATTGTTTTAAAACTCCCTTGGCGAATGTAATATGCAGCCAGTCTTGAGAAAAATTGTACTCAACTAATGCCACAGGGTTCTGAAACCCTCCCTTAAAATCACTGGTAAAGTTGGAAGTATGTATATATGGGCTTTTTTCTAGGAAGATGGTGTGCAATAAAGTTTTTCCAGATCCCATAGTATCTACCTAACCAGAATTGCTGAGGTGGAGTCAAGAGATTTTCATTTTCAGTGAGTACATTAAGATTCCCATGTACTCTCAAAGTTTGGGAACCACTGGTTTATTGCCATTACCATATTATTGACATATTCTTGGATGATTCTGAGCCCCTCTTCCCAAAATGTTTAGGATCACAGCTCTAAAATCATGGGCTCTCTAAGCTGCTTTAAATGAGAACATGTAATGGCTCATTGAACTTGTGAGCAATTAATTTGGGAACAGTTGCAGTATTATAAATGTGATTACTTATTGCAAACCCAATTAATCCAGCCAGGAGGAATGTTAATTACAAAGGAGTATGGAAATTAGCATGAGTGCATGACTAAATGCCTAAATTCTGACCTATTATACTGTCTGTCTGGTAATTTACTTTAAAAATACTTCCACAGGAAGTCTCATATATATATGTGCATGTGGGCAATAAGGTAACATTAGTCCACACTCCAGGGCTGATTAGGTAACCTTGGAAATACCCTAATTAGGAAAAGCCAAGCTTTAGAGGTAGCTACTGCAGTATTTAAAAGAGCATTATTGAAATCTACATCAGGGGATATATTAGTTAGCATAAAAGATGTGGAAAATAAATTTTTATTGTTGAAATAATGGTCTTGAAGATAAATGACTAGCTAATAAATATTTAATACTAACAAAATTTGAGCTAAGCCTTGCTCTACTTGTAGCACACCACTTAATAGCAAGATTGACAAGAAAAGACATATAGTCCAATTGATCTCCAACCACTAGAGGCTACCTATATTTACCCAAAATTCTTGAATCACCAAATTGCTTATGAGGTCACAAAATAACTCCAAACCAAAAAAAAAAAAAAAATTGCAAAACAAAACTATATTTAATTGATTTTAAAGAAGTTTCATACAATAACTGTATATCTCTTATGAGTAATGGAATATCAATCAAAACAAATCTAGACAGACTAGAAAGCAATTGAGAAGGCTTCCAAAGCTCCCAAGAAATAATCTCTCCTAATTTGGGAATAGCTAAGATACACTAGGTCTGTGCTTTTTTATGGCCTTTTCCCCTTTCATAACTGAAAAAAATAAAGGCAGAGCCTCAGCCAAACTGTGCCATTTGACTCCTCTTCTCTGAGAATTTAAAACTTGGAGTGAAGAATGACAGAGACTGGGAGCCACCGAAGTTGAGGCACACTAATACAGCACTCTAGGGGGGGCCATGAACTTCTGCTGATGAGGTCCTAGAATGGTAATAGGTGTTTTGCTTTGAATTATGAAATAATCCAGTATCCTTCCACTATCTTTTTGGCTTAAGTTAGAGAAAGTTGGTTTCTATTACATAAAACAAAAAAGTTTCAACGAGTACACCTAGTCAACAGGATATAGAGTGAATAGCAAAAACAGAGGAGTATAGGCCAATCTCAGAGTGAGTAGGTACTTAGAGTTAGTAGAAATAAGAACCAAAAATTTGAATGGCTGAAAAAAGTACCAGAGAAAGAATATGGTAAGGAAACAATTCTCCATGCGGCTTTGGTGTTTCTGCAAAATGCCTTGCAGGCAAAGATTCTGATAATGTTTGTTCTGGATAACCATTTCAAGGATGTTTGTATAGTGACAGGGACAGTCTTGAAAGAGAGAGATAGTGTCTCCTTCCAGAGCGCAGAACAGTTACTGTCCATTGTAATAAAGATAATGTTTCCCTACAGGGCAAATGTCTGGCTGGTTTGCTTGCAGCCCATTGTAAAATATTTGGGTTCCCTACACTTGGTGTTCCTCAGTTGTGACACATCCACCTGGGTTGCTCTGCATTGCCCCCATAGGACTTGGGGGCAAGGGAACCAGCAGTAAACACAAAGCTCCAGTTGCTTGCCTTGCTGTGAGTAATAATAAACTCCTTTGTCTCTGACCTAGATGTCACATGTCTTCTGCCAGCATCTATTAAACTGTGGCAGGCTAACATCTTAGCTTTAAAGCAGAGAAAATTTCAGCCCCTTCACAGTTCTTGACAAACATTTCAAAGAAGAATACATATCAGAATAGAGCTGCATCAGGTCTGTATTCCTGTCTTTCGAGTTGCCTAGCAACTAGTTGGTCACCATTGATCTGACAATCTGCAGTAATGAAAGACCACGCCATGTAGAAAAGTGTGATTGAACTATATGCTTCTAGATCGCAGAGATTGTCTGATTCGTCTCCGTGTCTCCTTCATCACCTAGCCCAATACCTAACATAGACTGCATGTTCGATGATATTATGTTGAACAAATTGTTAAATCAAAGAATTAACTATAAGGATGGCTCTACTGGGATATGTATGGAATTGTAACTAAGGTAGTTCTTAAATCTGTATCGTAAGTACTTTCGCTCAGAATCATTGTTTCTTCAAGTTCACTTAATTGTAAATAATAGAGATGTGTCCAGGAAGCTCATGGGACAGGGACGTGCTTAGAGTGGGAAAGATAAACAGCTTTGCTGGAACTGGAGCTGGAATGTGACTCTCCATTTAAGGTGGCTTTAGAGATCTCAGGGGCAGGAATTGGTGACTCTGTTCTCTGCAACTCTACCACTAATCTGGTTCATTCATATTCTGCATGTTTGTCTTTTTAGATCCACTATTAATTGGCAGTTGTTTTTGTTTTTGTTTTTGTTTTTCCTATCCTAATTCCTTTGGAAGAGATTCTGGTGCAGTTCATAAATCCCTTGGCAGTCTATTAACTGATGACCTTTGAGTAGACATCCCATCAGCTGTGATCATTAAAGTCATGTGGTATAACACCTGGCCACCTAGGAGTCAGAAGCCATGGGTGGGGCAATTTCTCAAGGGGGTGAGGGCACCAAAGGCCATAAGCAACATCTCTATTGGGAGGTCTGCACCCTATCTATCCTCCTACACTCTTTCTGTCACTCCTCCCTCCTGAAAAACATGCACCTTATTTCATGTGGTTTCAGTACTTGTCTTTAGATAAGAACATAAAATACAAAAAGTTCTTAGACATTAATTTAAAAACAAAACACTTGCACACACAAAAAAAAACAAAAAACACCTTGGGTGTGGTGGGGGTGGGACTGGACAAAGAACATGAATTTTAGGAAAAACAAAACAAAACAAAATGTCATTAAATATACAAAAAAAAAAAAAGGTTCAACTTGTCTAGTAAAGAAACACAAAGTAAAATCTTAACCGGTGTATGGCAATGCTTCTTAAAAAAAAAAAAATAGTGTTTCAGCCAAAAGATCAGTCTCATTTATAGCTGGCATAGTATAAGTTGGTACAAAACATCTGGAGAGCAATTTATCAGTATGTATAAAAGCCTTAAAAATGTTTATACTTTTGACCACTTACTATTCGCACGTTGGAATGTATCTTAGGAAATGAATCCTTAAGTTTTCTAAAGACTTTTGAACAAGCACAGTTTGTATGAAGAGTTTCTCATAAAGCTGTGAGACTACTTTTTCTTCCACTGCTCAAGTGCGAACACATAACTGTCCTCTAGTGCAGCTGCCCAGAGCAACCTAGGCTTGGAGGGAGAGCTATGCCAGTATGAAAGACAAGCACATGAATCGCAGTTAGAAGTCTTCTAACTTTGAGAAATGCCGTGGCTATTTGCAGCATGAAGCTGACAGAAGGAAGCAGAACCGTGGAGCTCCCAAAAAAGCCACTGCAAATCCCCTCTTTGAACTGGCTCACACGACTAAGTGCCAATCTAACCCTCTGCACAGGAGGTGTCATCGTAAGGAGCCACCAAGGAACACCAAAAGGTTGTATTAAAAATGCATGTTTTATTGCCTCCTCTTCCATTGAAGTCAATCCCCAGTTGGTTATTGTGAGAAATCACATTCTCCTGCCTCCTGTATCTTATCAGAATGAACGTGGTGGAAGTGCCTGAAGGGAAGACACTACAACAGCAGTAAGTACACGTGCAAAATAATGGCTGACAGTCGTATCATATCTCAGGCACAACAGTTGTCATAGCCTTATTTATAGCAAAAGATTGGAAATTAACCAAATGTCTAATAATAGTGGATTGGTTAAAGTAGATAGGGCACATCCATATGATAGATTGTGATGCAGTTATTAAGAATGTTCTCGAAGAGTACTTAGTGATATGGGGGGGAACTTAATAACTCTATACTAAAATAAACAAGTAGATTACAAGGAAGTTGCATCTCACGCAGCAGATAGCCTTTTCAATCATGATGAAAAAAATCTCATATAGTTAACATTGTCCTTGAAAATCTCCGGGTTGGATACCAAATACCATAATTTCATCATAGTTTTTCTTTTTAGTATTAGAATAGATAACTGTGTCTGTGAGCATCAGAGAAGTTGGCTTGAGGTTAGACTATGTTGTAGGAAAAATATATGTTTTTACCACTGGAGTCACAGTCACTGTAGCAAGATGCACATACTATAAGAGACATACAGGAATTGAGACACAGAGATTGAGGAAAGAGTCAATTCATATCACCCATCTCATGCTTATTCTGGGGAATACACTCATGAACACAATAAAGGGGAAATTTTTTTAAATCTATTTAATTGTTGTACACACACACACACGCAAAGTTCACATAAGTTAAATGTGTGTAGGAATTATCTGTATAAATCATTATATACAAGTCCCAGTCTGTTTTAAAATTTTCATTTTAAACAGATATGCATACAAGATCCAGAAAGGGTATATGCAACAATTTAACAGCCATAATCTCTAGTGAGATTATGGGTATTGTTGGGATTCTTTCCTCTAATTTTTCTGTTTTTAAAACTTTTTTAAATGAACATTTTTGCTTTCATTATCAGAAAAAAATACTGATTGTTTTTAAATGGCACTCACAAAACAGATGATACCTTTCAAATACCTTTAAAACTAAGCCTTATTTTATTACAAATGCTTACAATGTGTAGTTTTTGGTATGCAATCTCTATACCAAAAGAACAAGTACTTGGTGAAACAAACTACTGGTAAACAGGACAGAAACATGAGAACACATGTATAATCCAGGAAGTCTGAATCAACAGAATTCTATTAGTCTACCTCTGTAAAGCAGTGTTCTTGGGGACTATCGAACAGGACATGGAAACAGCCTTCTTATTATATTGAACTGGACATTAAAATGTTCTTGTCAAAAGAAGAAAGAAGGTCCTCTCTAGATACGGATTATGTAAATACACATACAGAGTCTATAATAAATTATGTTAGGAGATGCCTTCTGAGTTGAGCTTCCATGAATTCCTACTCTTTATGCACTTGCCTAAAATTTCATTTAAAAAACCCTATTACAGCAATACTTTCCCTGCTTCATTCATAAAAAATGCATAGATGCATTCATGTAATAAAGGAAATTTCTCGCTGAAACACATATATCACTCCAGTAAGTCTGTTTTAGCGATTGGAAAAAATAAATGTCTCATATGAGAAGGATTTCAAAGACAGGTCAGTTAAAATAGTTCTTTGATTGTGTAAAATTACTAGTGGTTGATCCATTGTGTCAGATGTGAAATGAGATTAAACTGTAAGAGTCAGTTTTAAATTCTCAGCATTAAACTGAATTAATAAATTGAGCAAAGACATGGTTCAAGTAGGATTGAAAGGTTCTGCTAAAACCAGACTGTTTAGATCCATTAGCAACACAGCTACAAAGAAAGAATATCTTATCAGAAAGGAGTGTAGGCTGTGGAAAATTAATAGAGAGTGCTAGACCCAATCTTGGTGTAGAATTACATGGAAGGGATTAGGAAGTGAGGGGAAGGTAATTAAGTAGAAAGAACAGCCGGAAAGAACTGAAAAGCAAAAGATCAGATGGTCTGAGGTTGAGCCCCTCACCATCTGTTGGCAATCATCAAAATTTATTTGATCTTATTGTGTATTTACTTTGTAAAAGGGGGGAAAAACCCTCATTCTAATGAATGAATAGGTGGGATACAAGGTGAATGCCCATTATAACAGAGCTCATTATTACTGTGAGAAAATCATTGCCATTGCAACATAACAAATACAATTAATGCAATCTAATTGTTCCATTTCTGTCCATGTCTCTGACATCAGCTTCATAAAAAGGTTCTTATGCTTTCGGAGCCTTTTGTGATTTAGTTGGAGGGCTTTGTCTATAATTTTACTGTCATTGTTTATTGCATGTCTATCTATACAATTTGCTCTTGTAAAATTTCTGAGTGACTGCATGTATCCATTAGCAAAGTAGGTCAACCAGCCACTTAGGTTTCCCCCTTCTAATAGGCATCATCAGCACCTGTGATTTCAATATCAGTTAACAGTGCTAACTATCCATCCAGTTATACAAAGAGGAAAACTCAATTCTTTCCTCTACTTTTCTCTGGCCCCATATTCACTTACCAGATCTTTCTGAAGGTTTTCCCTACATGTTTTCCCTTTCAAATATTTTGGTGCTTCCTCCCATCTTTTTCCCCTGTACTTCTCACTTTAGGCTTTGCGGTCTTTCACCTTAACTGCTACCTGCCTCTTTTCCTGTCCCTCTCACATCCATCTCCCATCACACAGAGAAAACACAAATCTGACCTTTCAATCTCCTGTTAAAAGATTTCTGTTTCCACATCACTTACAGGATAAAGTCAAAAGGCATCTGTGTGGTATATGAAACCCTTAACTGCAGTGTCCCCTGACAATTTCACCTCTCTAGCTCTTCTCTCCCATCTCACAGTTTATACCCTTCAGCAAAACCAGAGTAATTTATAAAGCAACTACTAATAAATAATTAAGCAATTTTTATTATAATCAACTCATGATATGCCTCAGGGATGAGTATTTTCATCCATTCTTTAGGACTGTGCCATGCATTACTATTTTAAAATTAGCTGCTTGGTTTTTAGAGTGCAAGCCTTGCAAGTAAGGCAGAGCAGACTACACAGCCAGCTGTCACACAGGAGCATCTGTACAAGAGGTCTCAGCACAGCTCGGCAAGACTAGCAGATACATCATCATATCTCTGGACACATATTAGTATTGCCCACCAGTCAAGCAGTGTGCAGCTACACAGGAGAGCTGTATATTTTCCTTTATTAAAAAATGATTGAAACAGTGTCGTTCTTTGTCTAGTATCATCTTTCACGTACCTAGCAACACACTTTTAACATGCCGGATATTTGAAAGCTTTATCAGAAAAGGCTGGCTGCCTCAAATCAAGGGTTTTATTTAATTTGGCTCGGAATTTGCTGGAGGAAAATAAATTGATGTCAGGTTTTTAATTTTAAAGTCACATTTGCATTGCAGATGGACTATTTAACAGTTCACATAATCAATAAAATTACTGCTGAAGCACAGGATGTGTTAATGAGAGACTAATATCTGAGTAAGTGGTTTCCTTCTGAAAAGTCAAATCATGTTTGTTTGCTTGTTTAAATTTGCTAATCATAAGAAATGACCTTATTCTGATGGAAAAATAACTAAATGTTTCCACAAGGTACTTGGCTCCTTGCACATGATAGGGATTAACATTATTTTGATAGGTAGAAATATTCTACCCCACTCTCCATACCCTAGAAAAGAATGTGCAGTTCCAAATTTATGGAACCCAATTTAAAGTGCTGATTCATTACTGTCCCAAATGCCAGTGAAGAAATATTTTGAAATGTCTTAAGTATTCTACATATCTACAAATGGGATGGAATGAAAGTTGGGCTAGTAAAAACTGACACCACACTTTTTAAACATTAAATTTTCTTTTTAGAAAGAGGAGAGTTGTTTCTGTCTTGGTTTTGAGCAGCAATTTTGTACTATATATTTTTAACAACTTTATTGAAGTATAACCAACATAATAAACTGCATATATTTAAAATATGCAATTCAATGTATATATTTGACATACATGTACAGACTCTATTGTTTCTAGTTAAAAAGTCAGAAAAATAAGAATACTATCAACTATATTCATAGTACTATAATCACAGTTGAACTTTTAGAACTCTCACAAGTTTTTAAGTCTATTCATATATATGTATGAATAAAATAGATATATGCTTCTACTTCTATCACACTGTCAACAAACTGCATATACTGCCTATACTTTTCCCTCTTTCAACCATTAAGTGTCCATGAATATTTTACATGTCTTTAACTATCGTCCTAAAGACGACTTTCAGTATATACAATGTACATTTTTGTTTATCAGTAGTAAAATAATTACATAATGAATGATGAATAATTACCTATAACCATAGAAATATAAACAAATAGCCATACAAATATCACTATTAAATTCTAAAACAATTTTAATCTACATATATGAATTATATATATGTTATATATATATATATAATATATATTATATATATATACATATGATTTTTATCTTATTAAAATAGTAATCGAACTACATGTATTATTTTGTAATCCAATTAAATGAATTTTAATGAGGATTTTATATATTTGAAATTTTTTGTTGCCAAAAGTTAAAAAATACAAATATGCATGAAAAAGGAAATTATCACCAATAACTCTAATAACATAAATAATCTCATTTAAACATTTGGAATAACGTTTTCCTGGAGAGATACAGATAAACTGCATTATTATTTAAACCCTATTTATAATCTAAATTTGATATGGGTATTTTTCCATGTTATTATATCTTTTTAAGAAATAATTTTAAATAGCAAAGTAGTTCTATAGTATGGAGTACTTTTGACAACATTGATATTTTTAAATCGTGGCCAATTTATAGCAAAATTTTTCATTTCAAAAAAACGTGCAATCCTTTGATTAGTAGTGAGGTTTAACTTTTTTTTTTCAAGTGCTCACAGGCTTTTTTTTAAAAAAAATATTTATTTTGTCAGTTCTATATGCTATAAATATTTTCTCCCCAGGTTCTC
This sequence comes from Neofelis nebulosa, assembly GCF_028018385.1. Classification (NCBI taxonomy): domain Eukaryota; kingdom Metazoa; phylum Chordata; class Mammalia; order Carnivora; family Felidae; genus Neofelis; species Neofelis nebulosa. Next base: position 71,946,276 of record NC_080785.1, on the reverse strand, counting down.
ATTTGCTTTACGGTAATACTCTTACACAGAAGTTTTCAATATTTTCCTTTATAATTTTTTCCATTGCATTTTTGATTAGCTTAAATATTCATTTATGTATTTTTAAATTTATTTTATTTTATGTTTTTAATTTTCACATGTGGAATTTATTTGGTAAATGATGTGAGGTAACCAAGCATCCTTGCACATGAAGTTGAAATGGCATCTTTATCACATAATAAATTCTTATGTATGCATTTGAATTTAAAATTTGTGCTAGCGGAGTGATGAAAGCCGCAGTTCAATCTCAGAGCTTTTGTTCCTTTTGTATCTGTTTAGTTAAATGTGGCATTGATTTAAGGTGGTGCTTTTTTTTTTTTTTAACACTCCATAAAGTGCTGTTATTGAAGACTTACATTTCGATTTATATACACAAATATTGCTATTTTCCCTCTTTGGATTTATATTTTCTTTTAAAGCAATACAAGCTTTCTGCAGAAAAAAAAATTAAGTAAATAAAAATGTAAAGAGGCAACAAAAATTAGTTTAATCCCTCTTAATCTTAGTATTCAACAGCAACCACTGATAGCACTCTTGGCATAATTAATTCCAAGATTTTTTTTTTTTCATTTCACCCCTTTGTAGGGGATACAAGAGATGTAAATAAAGGTTTCTAAATGGTTTTATAATGATGACTTTTTTATTCTTCCCATAAAGCTTTAAATTGTTTCATAATAACGAAATTCTTTATTCTTTTAATGGAGCTTGAAATATATTTTTTAAAGGACCTAAATATATGAATTCCTACTCTGAAAACAGAAAACGAATGTGTTTTCTTACACATGAAAATGAAAATTCTCTATTTCACCAGTGGGTGGCAATCTCAACATGTACCCAGCTGGGTGCTGTCATTGGATCCTGGTCATGCAAAGGGGAAAACTAACCTAAAATGTCTGACAAACGTTAACTCCAGCCGCTGTTGTTGCCCTTTAGTTGTCGTGATTTAAAAAAGAAAATGAGAAACCTGCAGAAATAATCACAAGTGAGAACATTACACAACATGGAACAAAATTACCTTGGCTTAATGTGGGCTCAGTGAAAATAAAAGCTATGTGTTAAAATATTATTCCTCATGTGCTCCCAAAGAACACAGTGTTTTCAATATTTCCAAAAAGGACTAAGAGTTTACATCAAACAAACATCCTACAATTATATGAATTACAAGACAAAAAGTAATGGAGAATACCATTGTGATGGGAAATCAGCAAATTTGAGTTACTAGCAAAACATTCAAGCACACAGCTGAGCCACCATTAGAGTTAAAGTCAGTCAGGATGGTAGAAAGCTTAGAAGGCAGGAGAACCCACATAGGATGGACTTACAAGTAACAGCCTGAAACTGCACTCAACAAAAATGAACATAAAATCAAAGTAATTGGTTTTTTAAGTGCAAAATTCAATGATCCCAAACATCGGATCGTGAAATAAAGCAGTTCTCGGTACTTCCACTGATAGTTTGACCAACATATTTAGATATTTAGTCTCCAAACCAAATATAGTATAAACATGACAATTTTTTTTTGTAGAAAAACCACACTCTTTTTTGCACTAATAATTTAAAATAAACTATAAAGCACAATCACTTGAGAGAGAAAGAATCTTCAAGGTTTCAGGAAGTCTAAAATTGAGCGTAGGGTTAAGCTGCAAAGTTGTAGAGTTTGCCTTCAAACCAAGTACATGTTCTGAAAAAGATACAGCTTTGAACCCACTCTGTCCAAGCCATTTCTCTCTTACTGACCATGAATCCAAGCCCCTTGGCTAACTACAGTTTGTTAGTTCCAATTTCCCACCTGTTTCTACTCCATTGTTTTAGAACCCACTGAGCCTATGGGAGAAGAGCATGGTGAGAGTTTGACTCCAGATTCAGCAATGCTGAGGCCCCCCAGCAAACTGGTTAGATGCTCCCTCAGCAAAGACCAAGAGCCTCTAGGGAGCACTATTTGGCGGGGGGGGGGGGGGGGGGGGGCACAAGGCAAGGACAATAAAGCTGACTTAAAAATAAAGCCATAGTAACTACAAGAGTAAGAGATTTTTTTTTTTGTTTTTTTGGTTTTTTTTAGAGAGCAAGAGAGAGCAGGGGAGGGGCAAAAAGAGAGAGAGAGAGAATCCCAAGCAGGCTTCGCACTGTCAGCACAGAGCCTGATGTGGGGCTCGAACTCACGAACCATGAGATCATGACCTGAGCCAAAATCAAGAGTTGGATGTTTAACCAACAGAGTCATTCAGACACCCCAAGAGTAAGAGCTTCTAAAGTGTGGTAACCCTTGATGGGAACTACCCCCAATCCTGCCTAAGGGATTTGAATTAAAAATTGACTACAAATAGAAATTTAAAAACTGCAAACCTCTCCAATAGCATCTAACACCAAAGAAACAGACATTCTCATCCCCTGCCTTGTCCAGTCCTTTCAACCATTCCTCATATAATGTAAGGTTGCTAGACCCTCCTCTTCTTGCTTCTTGTTGCCACAATCATTCTCAGAGTATCGATTCCCATAATTAAACCCAATATCCTAGCAATGAGGAATAAAGCAGGGCTTCTATAAACTGGACACTTTTTCTGCATTAATAGAACACAATATTCCTTTAGCTTTTTTAGTATTGACTTAGAGCTTTGAATAAATATTTATCAGAGGTCAGTTTAATGCGCAGAGCACTAAAATAGGCAATCTGCTATCCTAAACACTATGTGAGCCATATTCAGCCCTCCAATAGGGATTAAAGTCACCTCAATAGATGGTGATAGATGAATGAATGCATGATCAAGTGCCAAAATGAGCACTGCAGATTCCAAGGGCTTTAGTAGTTCAGAGTCAAGGAGTAGTTACGGCAGACAGGACTTAACAGCTAACATTCATTGAGTGTTTATTTGGTGCCAGGCTCTGTCCCGTGTTCTCTCAGTAGCATGATCTCATTTAATCCTCACATCAACCCTGTGAGTTAGATACTATTATTATCTCCATTTCACAAGCAAGGAAACTGAGCCTTAAAGATGTTAAATAATTGATCCAAAAGTACACACTCATAATTGGGAAGATCTGGTTCTTGAACCTAGACAGCCTGACTCCATTCTGCTCTGCATTCTCCCTGCACAGCTGTGGTGCCATCAGTTTCTCAGTCATGCCCGAAAAATCAGAGGTGTCTCATTTAGCTTAGTTCATGGTGGCTGCTTTCTGATCTTCAGGGACTGACACTTCCAGGCTCCCTTTTTTATGTGAAACCAGGCAAACTGGACCTAATGAAACAGTCTGAAGCTTTGTCACATCCGAGTCCACTGCATTCATGAGGATCCAGCCCACGTTGGCAGGTTAGGGCTCTGTGAAAATGAGCAGCAGAACCATCAAAATAACCCATAATGGAAGACTTATGAAAAGAGCTAATATTATGATCTATTTTTGATTTGGGGATAGTAACATAGATAACTCAAAACTATGTACATCTTTTTCACTCAAATAACAAGCATGACAGAATGCATAATGTGTGCACAGTGCTGCTATAGATACTATGGGTATTCACTGCAGGGCTTGGGGAGATGATTATGGATCTTTAGAAGCAGATATACTTCTTAAGTTTTTTTCACTGGGACTTAAGTTTTTAATTCTAAGCACACAAGGCTATCATGACAGAGGTGAGTACGGAAAGTACTACATAATAACACCAAAGGGAAATACACTGAAAAGGAAAAAAGCCTCGCTCCAAAATTCATGGAGAATGTTTATATTAATTGAAAGCCAATAACTCTAGACCTATTATGATCATATTCACAGCCTCAGGAGGACAGTGATGTGAATAATGATAAAGCAGAAAGAATTCCTTCCACGATGATAAAATATTTGGTCTCTTTATACTGTTCTGAGGGGAGGGAGCAAAAAAAAAATTGTCAAGAAACATATGAATAGTCCCTATTAGACTAATGAAAAGTGAAAAGTGATTTTATGTTCTTTGTTAAACAACTTAAACATTTACCTAGGCAAGTACTGTATTTCAGGAGCCAAATTCTGCCTCAAAGGGAACCAGCTGGCCATGAAATATAATCTGTAGTTGGATGGAGGATAAACAAAGTTTAGTTCTTCGTGCAGAACATACAATGAAGATGGAAAGCACATTGCCCTGGGATTTGTCTGGAGCAGGTGTCAGCAGCCTCTGTGAGGCGGCTGCCAAGTCTCTATTTATTCACTCTCTCACGAACTGGAAGAGGGAAGAATTCTAGTATCTTTAGGTCACTCACACACACACACAACATGCCCAGAAGTGGATGCACTTCGGCGCAGGTAGGTTAAATCTATAGCAGAAACACTATGAAAAACACCTGGTCTGTGTCTACTGCTCCACTGAAAATGTGGGAATAGGGTATCCACCCCCCCAACCCCTCTGCAAAGAACCTCTCTTCCCACCATTCCAGTTAAAGCTCCTAGAGCTTCTTTAGAGTCCTCAAGAATTTCCTTTTATAACGCAAATACCCATAAGACAGACTACATCTCACATCTATTACTGCAAAGCCTTAGTGAAGCTGAAAGACTGATAACACTCAAGCATAGTTACGATCTTATGATTCAAGAAGAGAACATTTCAGTTCCATATGTTTATCTGGTCCCATTGGTGTGGGCGTGAGGGGCAGAGTGACAGGGGAAGGCCAAGGGTATTGTTGGTTACAAAAGGGAATCGTTGCTTATTTTCTTGCTGTTCTGCACAAGATCTGTGTTAAGATCTCAGAGGAAGGTGTAGTAGATCAGCTTTGAGGCTAGAATACCACATTACAATCATATTTTACATATATTTACGCTACTGAATGGGTCAGTAAACAACAATAATTGAGTTCTGACCAGAAGCAGCATACTGCATTTGGGATTTATGAGAACAGCAAACAATATAGTGTGGTTTACCCCTAGTTTGCCAGGAAACAATTTTTGCTACTATTTACCTACTTACCAGAGACAACAGGAGCAATGGAATTCGTTTTCTAGGGCATCATGTTAAATAATAAGAGTCTTAAGTGCACTTGGATCAATTAAGGAAACATTTCCTTTTTCTGTTTTATTCCTATATATTTCTTTTCTTTTCTTTTCTTTTCTTTTTAGATTGATCTTAAGTAGTCTTTAATCTACCATAAGAAGAGGAATGTTATGTAAGATTGATGATAGAGAACTAATCAGAGACCTTGAAAAATGCTCATAATTTGATAAAATTCTGTTATCAAATAGGAAATGACAGCCACCTTCAGACTCTACAATTAGAAGCTTTTATTCTATTCTCTCTGGCTTCCGTATCCACCCATATATCTAAGATATTTTGGTATTGGTCTTGACCACCTGATCTTCATCTCCTACTTCTTTGAGTAAATTGCACAGTTTCCTTGGCAAAGTAGTTACACACCTCTCAACAATCAATCAGTACATTTTGGGTAGCATGCCACCATCCTGGCCCCTGGCCAGTTAGAACAACAGATCTCCCAGGAGATTGGATGGGGATCACATTACCCAAGTTGGTCCCATTACAATGGTTCCCAGGATTTGTGTGGAAACCGCCAGAGAAGACACTGTCTCCCTTTTCCTATGGACTTGAATGTTAGAAAAGTTAGGTCTAGAGCTACCCAGATAATAAAGCCAGCCCAGGAGATAGAAGAATGCAGAGAAATGTCAAAACTAGGCTCTGATATCATTTGAGTCCTGCATCAAACCCCTAGATTCTGTTACATGAGCCAATATGTTCTGTTTCTTAAGCTATTTGGAGTTAACCCTCCTTTCTCACACAATCAGAAGACACTTCTTTGAAAGAACAATTTGGTTGCTTCTTCTTACCCAATGAATATTATGTCCTTTTTGTTTCTATTCTCTAATTCAGCATATTAGATATTTAACAAAAATACCATATTTCCTGGACTAAAGCATATTTTTTCACACTTTATGTCCAAAGAAACTTTGAGGAGTAAGTTGTGATATAGCTGGCATTGACTACACATTGACAAAACTTACCTAAGTAAAAGAAGAGCCTTGCTTCAAGTTGTGATCTGTTTTTGCACTGGGGTCACACATTATACAGCTGCACATTTACTTAAATTCAGATTCCAAATTTTCATTTAGAATGTTTTCAAAATTACTGCATTATGAAACAGCACTGAAATGAAACATTGTGATAGCAGAAGAAAAGATTACCTGGCAGAAGTCGGGCAATGCAATTAAAGGCAACAAAAATTGCCAAACTGTTTAATAAATCATCAAACTTTCAAGGCCAGGAGAGATTGGGGCACATGATACATGCTTATAGAGAACCATAGTCAGTTCCCCAATAGCTATCTTTCAAAAATCTTTGGCTGACTTTCAAGAGAGGTTATTTAATTTCTAGAAATTCTTAATTCAATCAAAGATAAAAAAAAAAGTATGAGTTTAATCAAATAGGCAATGCTTACACAATCCCAGTCTTTTCCCATGTTATAGTATCAATGTATCAATCCTAAACATGTTAAAGAAGTTAGTCTCCTAGAAAGTGTGTTTTCCACAGGGTGCTACATATGACTGCCCATAGATAAGAATGATCCAGAAGAGCCTTTAGACTTCAAATATATAGATTCAATCTTTATGAAGCCAAAGATATAAAATGCCATTGTTTACTTAAATTTATTAACATACAGGTACTATTTTATTAACAGATTCTGGTTCTAAGATATAGACTTACATGCTGATATCTCTACTTCACGCATAAAACCAGAGAATAGCAAAAAGAAGGAAGGAAAGAACAAAGGGAAAAGGAGGGAAGGAAGAAAGGGAGGGAGGAAAATGGGAGGGAGGGAGGAAGGAAAGCAAGGAAGGAAGGAAGGGGGGAAGGAAGAAAAATCTTAATGAGAAAGGAAACTCTTGGTGGATGTAAATCTATGAGATGTCATTGAAAGAAAGACTGACAGCCATAAGTTTAAGAGGCATTCAGGAATCCACTGTGTGGGAAGTCATCATAATTGGAAGTCATTATAGGCAAAAATTCTTTGGGCCCTTTGTATCTGGAGCATGTCATAGTTACTGTGCTAAGCAGTTAAGACAGTCATCCTGAAAGAAAATACTGTCCTTGCTATAGCCACATTATGTTGTATCAGGAGAACTACATCATTCCCATTGAGAGTCAATTTGGATACCATTGGGAGACTGCCACAGCCTAGCATACGTGCAGGAGAATTCTGTCATGGAAGATAAATGTCTAAATAAAATATATTTATCCTATAGCAACACCATGAAAGATTGCTAACAAACTCAGCCCCTCAGCTCACAAGAAAAATCTTATGCCTGAGGAATGAGTTAATAGAAACGTCTCTAAAGAATATTTCATACTGTAGGAGAAATAAAGCACATAATTTAATCAAATACCTTAAAAGCAAGAACAAGTAGTTATGAAACAAGAATAATAGCAATAAAAAATCAGTTAAAGGTTTTTTTTAATATATTAAATTTATCACCAAATTGGTTTCCATACAACACCCAGTGCTCATCCCAAAAGATGCCCTCTTCAATACCCATCACCTACCCTCCCCTCCCTCCCACCCCCCATCAACCCTCAGTTTGTTCTCAGTAGTTAAAGGTTTTTAAAATGAAAATATACTCATTAAAATATACAACTTAATGAATAGACTAACACTGGATCTACTGCAGTGTAAATTGGTAAACTGTAATATGTCACTGAGGATTTCTTCTAGAACATAAAACAAAGACAATGGGATGTAAACTGTGAACGAAATTTTGAGAGACATGGCAGATAGATTCAGAAGTTCTAATGCCTGACTTAAAGAATTTCCATAAAAGGAGAGAAAAGACAAACAGGAATAGCAACGTTTTGAGAAATAGAGGCAAAGAATTTCTAAGAACAAAGTGATGAGATTCCTTTGTCAAAAAAGTTCACCAAGCATTAGCAGAAAAATAATTCAGTAAGAAAAAAATCCAAGTCTAGAAACTTTGGAGTAAAATTTCAGGCCATGAAAGATAGGATGTAAACCCTTCTATTTCTCCTCTTTTTCCTCTACCTAATTGGTTTCCTTTTTCTTCGACTTCTCTTTCTTTGGAGGTGGTAGCCTGGTCAAAGGGACAGGAAGTAGTGGAGGGCCTGTTGCTAAAGAGGTAATAGACCAAGGGACCAGCAACGTATGCATGGAGGGGGCAGTGGAGACAGGGGTCAAGTACCCATAAGGACAGGGAAAGGGGAACGATGAAGTGATGATGGTGAAGCTAAAGGCCAAAGATATGGCTCCTGTGGTCAGGAGATTAGCTACATACAGGAGGGTTGAGGGGAAGAGGTGAGTCACAAAAATGAAAAGGAGGAAAGCTAGAAAGAGGCCTGAGCTGTTAAACTGGAATTGGAGGTATCAGTATGAACTCATTTGTTTTAATATTTATATGGGTAGACACATAAACAGACATAGATATGCATGTATCATAATATATGTGTGTACATGTTTATATGCCACAGATATATTTTCTACCTTCTACTGAGAGGGTCTAGAAGCAATGACACTCTAGTAACTAACAATGAACATAAGTGAGTTCCCAAATCAAGCCAATTCAAATAAGTATCAACAATATCTGGATAACATAACATTTGCTAATATATACAAATATTTACATGTGTATCTATGTATATACTTGCATGTATACACATATACATAACACCAGAGTATGTATATATAGGTATGTGGGGGGGGGGGTATATAAGTATAAGTAAGTATATATAAGTACATATATTCTAATATAAGTAAATTTACAATAAATAACCAAGTTCAACAAAGGAAGGTTCAACAAAATACAAAAAGAAAAAGAAAACCCTGGTATTATGCACACCATGTTCACTGCCCACATACAATGAAATCAGATATATAAACTAAGATAGCATAAAACAAAGTAAAAACACATAAAATAATAGCCAGTGAAACATTTATTTTTCTGGTTCTCAAAACTATCATTAAATGAATAGAGCATTTCATAATTGATGGTATCTTAAATTTGAGGAAATATGAGTCCAAATCTCTTATTCAAATTGCAAAATCCAGGAAGCTCCAAAAATCTAAAGCAATTTTATATTCATTTGGTAGCAAAATATAATCTGATCTGAAATCATTTAGTAGCAAAAGCTGATGTGAATTGACAAGAGGCTATTTAAAGACTTTATTCTACAGAGTATGATATTCTAGAGTATGGATATTCATATGTTGGTAGCAAAAAAATTAACATTTTTGAGTAAGCAGTGCTGACCCAGGCCCCTCTGGGAGAAATTACATAATAAATTCACATATAGTGTATGAATTTATGGTACCATTGTAAAATCTAAAAGTTTTTGAACTCTGAAACACACATCAGCCCTCAGGTGGTTTCTATTGGAATTGTAGACAAGTACAGTATTTCTTCTGCATTCTGAACCTAAGAAAAAAGGGTAACAAGGGAAGCTGTTCAGCTCAAATATCTATTTTTCCACCTTCTATAGCTTCCCAACCAAGTATTTTTCTGTGACAAGACCACAATTTTATGGCTATTATAATATGCGAACTTAAATTGTTTAATTTTTTCTTTGTTTTCTTTCATGCAGAGAATGATGGAATGCAAACATTTCCCTCACTTGGAGGCAGGGTTTCAATATCAAGAAAAAGAACTAATATTTTGGTTCTTAATGATTCAATCTCTAAGAGTAATGAGCCATCAAAGTTTATCGTGGGGGAAAAAAAAAACCAGGAGAACTAAATTTGAGGAAAGGGAAAATGCCTGGAAGGGAAGCCTGAATAGAGAGGAAATGGGTTTTCCACCACCTTCCCCCCATCCCTGGCTAAAAGAAAGTTGGAAAGGGGTGAGTAAATGAAAGGGAGTACCAAAAGGAGGCCCAGGTGCCTCACAGCCCAAGAGAGAGCTTGCTGCCTGGGAAGAAATAAGTGGGTAGATCTAATTAAGGACTAATGCCAAGAGCACTATTCCAGTACCCAGAAAAGAATGGAAGGTGGGAGGCACCTGGGTGGCTCAGTTGGTTAAGCAGCTGACTTCAGCTCAGGTCATGATCTCACAGTTTGTGAGTTCAAGCCCCACATCAGGGTCTGTGCTGGCAGCCCAGAGCCTGGGGCCTGCCTCCGATTCTGTGTCTCCCTCTCTCTCTCTCTGCCCCTCCCCTGCTTGCTCTCTGTCTCTGTCTCTCTCTCTCTCTCTCAAAAATAATAAACATTAAAAAAAATTAACAACAAAAAAGAATGGAAGGTGGGTAAGCAGGAACCCTGACTTGAGTGAGAATATCACTACTCTAGCTGATCCTCTCTTTAGCAATGATAAAGGACTTAATTAGAACCCATGCTTCACCTCTTCACTTACTGATTGTAAACAGGAATGTTGCCTTCTGGGTTACAGGCTTTTTTTTTTTTTTTTTTACCAATCCCTTACTGAATAACCTATTGAGGAAATCTCCCTCCTGATTGATTATGATACTTCAGGACTTCTCTAAGCCCAAGATAGAGATAAAATACTAGACAACTAGTGTAGTCGTAACAATAGGGAAATTACCCCTTGCATTTCTGCTAAAGGGGAAGGGGTACAGAAATAAACAAGACTTTATTCTATAAGTAGCCTAAGAGACTATCCTACATCTGAAGATTTGCAAACATATAATAACTCGTGCTCCTAGATATTTTAACATCCCTTTATTGGTAGTTGTTTTCAGAAAAGTGGGCAGTTTTAGTTACTGAACCAATCTACAGATTTTGAAATGAAAAGTACAGGAAATCATATTAAAAATAATTGCAGGGACAACTGGGTGGCTCAGTTGGTTAAGCATCTAACTCTTGATTTCAGCTCAGGTCATAATCTCTTGGTTCATGGGATCAAGCCCCATGTTGGGATCTGCATGGACAGCATGGAGCCTGCTTAGGATTCTCTCTCTCTCTCTGTCTCTCTCTCTCTCTCTCTCTCTCTGCCCCTGCCCTGCTTGCACTCTTTACCAAATAAATAAATGAATAAATAAACTTAAAAAAACTATAATGAGATATCACATCACACCTTTCTGAATAGCTAAAATCAAAACCATAAGAAACAAGTGTTGGTAAGGATGTGGGGAAAAAAGGAATCCTCTTGACTGTTGGTGGGAATGCAAACTGGTGTGACCACTGTGCAAAACAGTATGGAGTTTCCTCAAACATTTAAAAATAGAACTATCCTATGATCCAGTAATTGCACTACTGGGTATTTACCCCCAAAATACAAGAACACTAATTCAAAGGGATACATACACCCCTATATTTATAGCAGTATTATTTGCAATAGCCAAATTATGGAAGCACCCAAGTGTCCACTGACATATGACCAGAAAAGAAGAGGTAGAATGTTATTCAGACATTAAAAAAAAAAAAAAGAATGAGATCTTGCCATTTGCAATAACATGGATGGAGCTAGAGAGTATAATGCTAAGTGAAATAAGTCAGAGAAAGACAAATACCATATAATTTCACTCATGTGAAATTTAGGAAATAAAACAAACAAGAAAAGGCAAGAGAGAGAGAGAGGGAAACAGACTTAACTATAGAGAACAAACTGATAGTTACCAGTGGGGAAGTGGGAGGGAGAATGGGTGAAATAGGTGATGATGATCAAGAAATGCATCATCATGAACACAGGGTGATGTATGGAATTGCTGACTCACTATATTGTACGCCCAAAACTAATATAACACTGTATACTATATACTATACTGGAACTAAAACAAAAAATAGAAAATTAATAAAGAGTTTCCATAAATGAACAAGCTCAAGGAAGCATTATGTTAGAGGATAATTTTCCAAAGAAGACAAAATCACGACCGTCATACAAATACAAAATTAACATATATCAAAGGTGTTCTTTAACCCATTAATTAAATGAGAGACCCATTACAATAGGTTCAAAAAGAGACCTCAAGGGAGACACATTCATGAATCTGTAATATTGACATGAATTTGTAAGACTGCCTTTTCCATAGGAGGAAAAATATTTTCCCTCTAGGATATAAAATTTCTGTGTATGTCTACAGACAAGAATTATTTGCAGTGTTACCTATTTTGTACAACTTAACTTTACTCTGTACAAAGTTGTAAAACAGCTTAGTTAGAGACAAGGTTGCATGTTCCTATAGGTTCAGATAGGAATCCCCAAAGGCTCTGAATATATAGACAGTAGTCTTCTCTGCTTATTCCGAAGTCTTAAATTTCCCCTTATAAATATTAGTTGAATATAATTTTTAAACTATCACAGCTATTTCTGCAATTCTATAAGTCAAGCTGAAGATTCTGTTTTAAAGGAAATGTTCATCATTCATTTAGATTATAATAAAATGTCAAGGCTTTTGATAATTGTCAGAGTATCAATGACAGTGAGTAGGCAGAAATGATTAGTTCCTGTTCTGATACTTACTAGATACACTTACAGTTTGCAAAAACTTAGGCAAGGATAAAGGGAGAGAAAAATATTTTGTCAATCATTACTTTAAAAATAATGTTCAGTAGAAGAAACATCTTGATAGTCATCAACAGCAATGTCAATAAATGTTTTTATATGTGCTGTAATATTTCTGGGTAAAACAGAGATCAATAGAAGGATTTTGTTAATTCTCAAGAAAGGTTATTGAGAGAAAATGTAGCAAGTAGTTCAAACTTTATTGGAAACATTATAAAGAGACCTGGTTCATCCAAATTGTAATTCCTGAAATACTTTTAACATCCTAAGACAAACAAAAATATAGCGAATTTAATGCTAATGGTTACCAACATACTAACTGTAGATCAACACATTGATATAATGTTTTTCTTGAATATATTGCACATCACATATGCTGAAGTCCCTTATGTATAGCAGAAAGAAAACCAGCCTGCTTTTACAATTTTAAATTATCATATCTTTGTATAAATGTTCTAGCATTCAAGTTCATGAGGACTCTCTTTGGGATTTATTTGGTGCCAAGTCTTTTGGTCACAAATAAAACCCTAAATTAAAACACCAGGAAAATATCTTTCTTAAAAATATCACTTACTGACATGAAAGATTTATATTGCAGCAAAATATAGGAATTTCCTTATATATTTTTCCAAAGAAAGTTGGGGAAACTCTACTTTCAGCTAATACAGAGAAGCATACATCAGAATAGTCCTCTTGCCAAAATCAACTATCAAATGCATGAAATATTAGTTCGACAACATCAGAGAGTCCTGAGGGCAGGGAGGACTTGAGAAGCAGAGTCCTGCAGAGAAGGTAAGCACACTGAGGTGAGCCTTTATGCTGATTTCCCCTCAAGGCATCGGCAGATCTGTAGCAGAAACTGAAGCTAAACAGACAGACAAACCTGGTAGCTGTGCTCTGAGAGCCAAAAGGACAGAATTTGTACTTGAGGGCAGCCAGTGTGGTTAAGACTTGAGAAAGAAGAGGAAATACATAAAAGTGAGCTTGAAATTCTGCTTGCAGTTTCCCTGAAAAGAGTTCACCATCTCCAAAACGGCACATACACAGAGCAAGACTCCCAGAAACCTAGCCAATATAACAGTCTGCTAAAGAGCTAGGCAAAAATTTTAGTAGTACAGTACTGCTGGGACGTGTGCTGAGTTTACAACTCAGGGATCACGAAAGTAAAGGAGGTGTACGAAATAACCCCATGGTTGCAACTTGAGAGCATAGAGAGGCCATACCCTAGAAATAAGAGCTATGTCCTAGGAATGAAGGCGAATTAGAACTAGACCAGTCCCATCAGAGTAGAGAATCCACTCTCAACCAGATTAAGGTGATCTTCCGTATATCTATCTTCCCATCAAAATGAAATTAAATTATCTTTGGGGAAAGACATCATCATCCAAGACCTCTATGTTTTTCTGTTGTTGTTGTTCAAGACGTCGAATTCTGATCACATATTAATAGAGAAAAGAAATTGGAACATATAACAAAAAAAAAAAAAAAGGAAACATTTGAGAATAGAAATAGAACTAAAGAGGGGCACCTGGGTGGCTTAGTCGGTTAAGCATTCGACTTCAGCTCAAGTCATGATCTCAGTTTGTGAGTTCGATCCCCATGTCAGGCTCTGTGCTGACAGCTCAGAGCCTGGAGCCTACTTCAGATTTTGTGTCTCCCTCTCTCTCTGCGCCCCCCCCCCCCGCATGCTCTCTCTCTCGCTCTCTCTCTCTCGCTCTCTCTCAAAAATAAGTAAATATTAAAAAAAAGAAAAAAGAAATAGAACTAAAGATGACCCAGATATTGGAATTATCATTAGAAACTTTAAAATAACAATATTTAACAGCTACAAGCTTAGGAATGAAACTGGGCCACTTTCTTATACCATACACAAAAATAATGGATTAAAGATCTAAATGTGAGACCTGAAACCATAAGACTCCTAGAAGAATATATGGGCAATAATTTCTTTGATGTTGGTTGTAGAAACATTTTTCTAGAATGTCTCCTTGGGCAATGCAAACAAAAGCAAAATTAAACTATAGGGACTACACCAAAATAAAAAGGTTTTGTAGGGGCGCCTAGATGGCTCAGTTGGTTAGGCATCCGACTTTGGATCAGGTCATGATCTCGCCATCTGTGAGTTCGGGCCCCGCGTCGAGCTCTGTGCTGACAGCTCAGATCTTGGAGCCTGCTTGAGATTCTGTGTGTCCCTCTCTCTCTGCCCCTCCCCTGTTCATGCTCTGTCTCTCTGTCTCTGAAAAATAAATAAACCTTAAAAAAATTTTTTTTAATATATGGAAACTAATACATATTACAACAGCACAAAAGGGGAGAGTTAATGAAATCAGAATGTTTGTAAGATCCTTTCATTGTCCAGAAAGCAGTAAAAGACTAATATAAGGAAGAGGATACTTAATGTAGATGGTAGTAATTCAAGGACGTATGTTGTAATCTCTACATTAACCACAAAAGAATATTTTAAAATGCTTTACTATCAACCTAACAGAAGTAGAAGAAGAATAAAATATACTTACTAATTCAAATAAAGTTAGGGAAGAAGGAAAAGGAGGACCCAAAGGCAAGAAGAATTAAAATCAAGCCTAATATAGTAAATTTAAACACAAATATAAAGGTCAATATATTAAATATAAAATGACCACATACTACATTTAAAGGACAAAATTGTTCAAGATAGATTTTTTTTAAATGTTTATTTACTTTTGAGAGAGAGACAGAGCATGAAGGGGGAGTGGCAGAGAGAGAGGGAGACACAGAATCTGAAGCAGGCTCCCAGCTCTGAACTGTCAGCACAGAGCCCAATGGGGGGCTTGAACTCACAAACCACGAGATCATGAACTGAGCCAAAGTCAAACGCTTAACCAACTGAGCCACCCAGGCACCCCACAAGATAGATTTTAAAAATCTGTATACTGCTTACAAGACAATCACCTTGAATGTAAGAAAACAAAAATTGGAAGAAATATATGGAAAAAGAGGTAATATACAAACACTAACCAAAAGAGAAGTGTAACTTACTAAGATCCAATAAAGTAAACTTTAAGGCAAAAAGTAATAACTAGAAATAGAGACATAGAAATGTAATTTTTAAACAGTCAATTCAAAAGCATACTATAATACAGGCATTCTTTGTTTTATTGTACTTTGCTTAACTAAGCTTCGAAAAACCCTTCAGGTGATATCTTTTGGAATTCGGAACATCTTAGATTTTAAAAAGTTGCAGATAGTATCTTATGCAACAACCCTGGAGTGTGTGGGGGGGTGTCTAGCTTATAATGAAACATATTTAATAGTTCTTTAATCTTACATATGAATATTCACACAAAGTGGGATAAATAAAATCTATAAATTGCCACAGATCAGTTCATGTCAGATCGTAACCACTTAGCAAGTTTTCTATAATATGTGCCATTTCCCCCCAGCTTTTCAATTTTAGAATCACAAATAAGGAATTGTAGACCTGTGAGAGCAAACATTCAAATTATATTTATCTTGAGCCAGGCATATTCTAAATGCCTTACATATAAAAATATCTTATCCCAACAAGCATTCATTTTACAAATGAGGAAACTGAGGCACAAAGAGGTTAAGTAATTTACCCAAAGTTACATATCTAAGATGCATAATCAGGATTCTGTTCCAGAACTTATTCCTTAATCACCTTGTGATGCTGGCTCTCTGAAATCTAATTTAAGTCCTAATTACCTATAAAGCAACACATTTAAGGCCATTCGAAATAATAATTTCTAAATTCAGCTGAATATCAGTCAGTTTCTGGCCAAAGGAACCATTAGGACTGTGGAAAAACTCCCCTGCTCTGTACACACTCTTGCAGTATGAACAGAAATAGAAAACCTTATTCAAAGTACCAATATGTACAATATCCACCAACATGTACCAATA
The DNA here is from genome assembly GCF_028018385.1 of Neofelis nebulosa. Lineage (NCBI taxonomy): Eukaryota > Metazoa > Chordata > Mammalia > Carnivora > Felidae > Neofelis > Neofelis nebulosa. The sequence continues at coordinate 71,929,908 of NC_080785.1, read as the reverse complement.
ACCACATTTTTTTTTCTCTGCCATGCTGGCAGTGAAAGAAATAGCAGGGAGTGAGAAATTGGTGGGGGAGGCAAGCAGAAGGGAAAATAACATGTGAAAATCAATAGGATCCCAAGTGGGTAGCCCTTCGTCATTCCCACGTGTTCATCCTTCTCTTGAGAGAACAAGGTAGCAAGAGCAAGTTGTCTGGGCTTGACTAGAAGTCACATTGCATTGGCTCTCCTAGATCTCCTCTTGAAGAATTATATAAAAGTCACATTAGAATGCTGGTTATTGATTTAGAACATTTCTCACCTCTGATTCACTCAATGTAGTAGATACAGCTTGAAAAGCTTTACCAGAATTTTCTGTAACTTAAATTCAACTGCAAAAATACAATGGTTTCTTTGAGGTCTCTACAGTAACTATAGTACAGTATTAGCTTTTCTTTCAAAATCAAATGACCAGCATTTTCCAAATTAAATTTCTTTATAGATATATAGTAACCATACTCTGTCCAAATATCTTCTGTTTAGGTGATTGGCTCTGCAGTCCAGGGCATAACTTTTGAAAAAGTATTTTTTTAATGAGATTTTTTTTTTCATTGTTAGTCAAAGAAACAAGGTATTCATTGTGTCCCTTGCCATCCTGGATATAGTCAAATCTAGGCTGTGTCTGTAGGTTGAAAATCATTTTAATTATATGTCTATATTCCTGTTGGAAAACAATCTGCCTTATTTTATACTCTTGTTTTCCTATTCCCAGTTCATGCCTTGGGGCCCCAGGTAATCACAGTGTTGGCTCTTACATTTGAAAAACAAGTTTAGTGAGATTAGATTTGATTCTCCTTGGTGAAAATGTTGGTTCACTATAATATTGTATTTATGGTGTTCAGGGCACATGCAGAAAGTAAAGAAGTCTGAGAATTAGCTGGACCCATCTTGAAAAATCCAAAAAAACAAATAAGAATATAACATTTATTGTTATATTCATTTATTGAATCACTTCCAAACCCCAGCCTTGGATGCCATCAAATATTAAAAAAAATAAAATAAAATAAAACATAAGATCAAATGGGCAAAAGTGGAAAAGGACAAAGGTGTATAGATGAAAGTTCCAAATAACTTAGTAGTGCCTATTATCTCTCTCCCCAAGGGCAGAAGGGCCATTACTGCCACTGTGGGACAGTGACATATTCTCCTCATTGCTGAATTGAACCAATCTCCTCTCTTATGGGTGATCACAGCAAGGGTAAGTACACTAAGTGAATCAGGAAAAGAGATTGCTGGGGGGGATGTCTGCAGACAAGGCATGAAAGAGCTTTTCTCTGGGTTTTACCAGGGCAATCACATTATAGGAAGAGAAACTTTCAATCAACTAGGAAGAAAAGGTTATTATCCCTGAAGTCCTTTTTTTCACCTGGTCACAATTAAACATCATGGGTTAAGAAGAAAGAAACTGTCATTTGAACAGCACAGTGGTCTAGGCACTTGATGGGCACTTTGTTCATGTGGTCTCACTTGTGACTTAGATGTCTTCCTCCCTCATCACACCCATGGGGCTACAGCAGAGAAGCTGGGCAACTTGTCCACCCTCCATCAGCAAGTGATAATTTGGAATTCAAACACAAGTCTGTATGACTTAAAAGCTTGAGCTCTTTATACCACATTTGGAAAACTTTGCCTCTCAACAAACAGGTTCCCTCCTTGCTCTTACTCTTCTCCAGATATATACTAACTCATTCCCTTCTCTTCTCCCTTACCGGAGGCAGGAATTCTTCAAACTGGAACATCCTTGCTTCCTCTCAGAGACTCCTCTTTAATCAACTGTTTTGCCTAGAACATCTTCAAGGAATCCCATCTACAAAAACACTTTGGACTGGGAACTAGCAAAGCCAGGACAAAAGGACAAAATCCTTTTGAAATGGAGGGAAGAGATGTTGCTTTTGTTAGTCATACAAATGAATCCTGGGCATTTGGGTTTAGGTCTTGGACCTAGATCCGCTACTCCAAATGGTATGAGTGTGGCCAAGTATGGGAGGTGATCTAGAATGCCTAGATTACAGGCCTCCTCAGTGTATGCAGGGCCACAGGATGTCTGCTTCTGGGGGGTGGAAATGTGGAACACCCTCGAGTTCTTCACTTTCTTTGCTTGCCTTCACACCAGCCTCTGCTGAACAGGTAAGGGAAAATTAAAGTGAGGGTGGAGTATGCATATTAAATGTGACTTTTCTAACAGTCAGAGGCCCATCAGACACAACCCCCAGCAGAGTTTAATTTCGCCTACCATAGTTTGCACAACCTCCTTTCTGCTACCAAGGTATGTGGGGGCCTGGACTCCAAGAAAAATCACACACACAGTACTTGTGGATATTTCATCCAGGTTGTAAAGAGGCATGATATAGTATTCTCACCACATAACACTTCTTTAGAGACAGGAATGTGTCAGAATTTGGTGTCTCTCTCCTGGTCGACAATTGGAAAATCCTTCCTGGCTCGCTTTGGCAGTGGGTAATAGCCAACTTACTGCTTCAGAGATTGACTATTACTCAACTTTATCTTTTTTTAATTTCTTTAATGTTTTTATTTATTTTTGAGAGTGACAGAGAGAAACAGAGCGAGCGGGGGAGAGGCAGAGAGAGAGAGTGAGGGAGACACAGAATCCAAAGCAGGCTCCAGGCTCTGAGCTATCAGCACAAAGCCTGGACATCGGGCTTAAACCCATGAGCTGTGAGATCATGACCTGAGTCAAAGTTGGACACTCAACTGACTGAGCCACCCAGGCGCCCTGGTATTACTCAACTTTATTAAACTGTCAGCCTTCTGAGAATACTTGTGACTTCTATGTGCTACCAATATGCACATTTAAAAAAAAAAATTTTTTTTAACATTTATTCATTTTTGAAAGGCAGAGTGAGACAGAGCGTGAACGGGGGATGGACAGAGAGAGAGGGAGACACAGAAACAGCAGCAGGCTCCGGGCTCCGAGCTATCAGCACAGAGCCCGATGGGGGGCTCGAACTCACGGACCGCGAGATCATGACCTGAGCCGAAGTCGGCCACTCAACCGACTGAGCCACCCAGGCGCCCCCAATATGCACATTTTAAAACTGTGCCTATAATCTTAATTTATGCTTTATAAATGACACCCTGTTAGAGTAAAAGTTAAAAATAGAATTCTCCTGAACTCAGTACATGAAGGATTAAAGTTTTCCCTAAGGCTGGGAAATGAGGGAAGATGGCCCTGAAATGGTTAAGTTTAGCCTGTAATACTAATAACAAAAGATATGAAAGAGAAAAGAAAAGTTGACTGTGTCCTGAATGTATTAACAGTTAAAGAATGTTTATTTAACCATTCCCTTTGTTCTGATTTCATAGTCATCAAGTGAATTTCAGGCTATAATTTGACATCTCACATTCAATTATTAACAGAAATAGAATGGACTGGTCATAGACTATAGTTCTCTGGTTAGTGTGACAACTACATTTCCTATTAAAAATTAATAAACTGGCACTCAATTTTAGATATCAACCTGTGAGCTTGGTTTCCATCAAAGTGTCACTGAGAAATGCATCCGTTCTCGTTGAGTTGACTAAAACTTCAGGGCTTCAAGCCTAGACAAGTTCGGGGCCAGATCATTTACTGTGATAAATTCACCAAAATAAAGCCTTCTCACAGGGTTCTGTAAGGTGTCTAGAAAGCTAGCTGCTGGCGCGGCCCCGACAATACACCTCTTGCAGACTGGGTCTGTCTTCACATTTCTGTGCCCCAACGTTAACCATAGCAGCCCATTAATTGCTGGCATCCTAGTCAGCCTTATGTGCAGGAATTTGCCACAAACAGAACACTTTCTTCACAATGAATTGGGGGGAAAATACACTTTGGTGGTTGTCTCATCCCACTGGTGTCAATTGTCGATTGTCACTTTGAGGAAGAAAAACGAAATTAAAGAAGAGAAAGTCAATAATCATTGCCCTCCTCTCACCGCCAAGAACACCAAGCTAATGCACAAAAGATAACACTTAAAAAATATTCCAGACTTACAGGCTTTTTCCAATTTACTATACATGTTTACTTTCACCGGTTTTGATAAGGAAATACAAGATTTTTTTCCTGTGCAATTTTTCTCTGTCTTGAACATCTGAAAGCAGACAGATTTGCAAATCCATCATCAAGGTAGGATACTGTAAATATATTTTATTCATGTTTACCCATGTTATCTAGAGAGTTGTTTGCTTTCCTACTGCTTCTGGGGGGAAGTGAGAGTTCTACTTCATGGGACTACCCCAAACAACAGTAATGTAATTTCATGACAGCCAACATGAAGAAGCGCTTCCCTATCAGTTTCTAGATGTATTTTGAATTAAATCAACCGATTTTTTTTTTTTTAATTTTTTTTTCAACGTTTTTTATTTATTTTTGGGACAGAGAGAGACAGAGCATGAACGGGGGAGGGGCAGAGAGAGAGGGAGACACAGAATCAGAAACAGGCTCCAGGCTCCGAGCCATCGGCCCAGAGCCTGACGCGGGGCTCGAACTCACGGACCGCGAGATTGTGACCTGGCTGAAGTCGGACGCTTAACCGACTGCGCCACCCAGGCGCCCAATCAACCGATATTTATTGAGTCCCTAATATGCATGCTCAGCACAGAGAAATCCCCAAGTTTATATTCATGAAAATGTTATGATTGAAGTCAGTTTTATGTGTTTATTTGAAATTGTGTTGGGACAGAGACAGGTGGAGGCCTTCCTTGGTTCTCTCATGTTGCTGCCATAAAAAGCATGTTTTTCTTTTTCTGTGAAAAATTAATTAAGTTCTATAAGCCTCAGTTCTAACTCTAGTATGGGTGAAGGGGGGATTAAAATTTAACTTGAACATCTCAGCCACAGAAGTCTAGGTATAGTCCATTGATCATTAATAGCCTTTGAAATTGGTTAACAAAGGGATGGCTGGCTGTTGCCATGCACAGCCATACAGTCCTGTGGAAAGAGAGTATGCTTCTGTTGCTAGAAACTCCAAGCAATGTCACCATATGAACCACACTATTCCAACCCATCAATAAAATGTTGGTGGAAAGGGAGAAGACAAATATCCCACAAATAATAAGTGATAGCCATGACAAAAGTATATGATTTCTTACCTCTTATATTACCTCTTTTTAAATATATTTTTGTGCTTACTGTTTTTATAATGTAGAAGATGAGGCATTTTCTGAATGGGTGGGGAAACGGAGGAACCAGATCCCTTGGTGGCCTGGGACAATGTCCTGGGAATGCATTTTCAGGATGCCTTTGGAAAAAGGAGTGCACTCTCTCATGAGAAGATGTGATTTTGCTGGGGTTTGGCAAATAGACTATGCCAAGAGTTACACCGTTCTCTTTCCCATAAGTGAACATTAAGCTTCTCTGAGAACGAAAAGGTACAATGCTGCTGATTAGAAATAATACTGAAAGTTCAACAGACTGAATTATAGTGGCTTAGATCTATTTTTGCTTGTTTTTGTTCTTTTGTGGGGTATTTTGTGTGTGTGTGTGTGGCAGTGGTTGTTGTTTCTTTTTTCTTTTTTAATTTTTCTCCATTGACCTTACCTCCACTTCTGTTTATCCAGCCTTCTTCATAAAGTCTCTCAATAATTCCAGTGTTAATTAACTTAGCTTCTCTAGTCTCTGTGATTGAATATATGTGGGGACAACTGTCATTAACCATTCTACTTTAAGGCACTCTAGCTTCCTTTCAGGGAACGATTTCCCCTTTTGGTACATGATCATAGTTGGAGAGTAATTGTAGGTATCTGCCCTGACAGGGTCCCACCTCTAAGTACACCTGATGTCAGCCCATTGAATGTTTTTACCCTATGCTATGAATCTGAGCAACTGAGGCAAAATGAGTGGTTGACCATCATGTAGCAGTGTCAATATAACAGCAGAATCCTGACCAGACTGTTCCAGCCATGCTATGGCAGCTATACTTCTTGCTTCTCTGCTCTTCAGAACTCTCCAAAATATTCCCTGTTCCCAAGCCTGGCCCCCTACCTGGCCTCCAACTAATTTTGAGAGCCCCCATGATACTTTTTGAAATAACTTCAATTTTGCTTAGTCTGTGGACTTCTGTTGCACGCAAGTGATATCTCTTACCAACATACTACGTAAGTCAGTACTTGATTGTACATCTTTTCATAATTTTTGTACTTCAGTTTTGCCTCCCCAGCAGGATTTTTCAGTAAAGGGTTATCATTTACTAAATGCTGAAAATGTTAGGATAACAGAAAACATACACTGAAGGGGATTTTAAAAATAAGTAAAAGATAAAGAAACAGACTCTACAACTAAAGCAATTTGCCATAGTTCACATACTTGGCAGTGGGATCAGGACTAGAACAAGGATTACCTGCTTTGCTGTTTATTACTCTTTCCACCAGAACAAGTTTCCTTCTTGTTCATTAAGTCATTTTTTTTGGAAACATTAAGACTAAACTATGAATCATATTCTCAGATAATATTCAAAGAGAATATAACATGCATTCAAACAAGGAGCCCTAAGAGCAGTTATAGAGCACTCTAACAAAACAATAGAACTGCATCCGTCATTTTAGTATGTCATCCCACGGAGCTAATGGAACACAGGAAATAATTCCCGAGAATGTGCCAAAGAAAGTAATTTCCCATAAGAACCCAAGGAAATATACTCCTATAATGATGACTACAATAACTGATATACTATTCATAAGCCTTCATTTATCATGAGCTTTATAGAGTTATTTCCATACTGAACAGAAATTTTTCTCTCTGTTTCTTCCATGAGACAGCTGCAATACTTAATGTCCCAGGATTAACCAAAAGGTATCATGTTGGATTCAGAGTGACTATTTGCATAAGTGTAGCAGGGAGAAGTTTAAGGATTGTGCTGAGAGGTCTGTAATTCACATTAGAGAAGAAGCCAAGAACATTGCTGCAAGAGGGCCCAGCACACGTCCCTGGCTGCCTGTGCATTCTTTAACGTGGTTATGGAAAAACTGCACTCTAATGAGAGACAATGCATACTGCTCCTGCCAGAGATTTCCATCCCTGGGGTTAAAGCTGAGTCCAAGAGGATTTCCTGTTCTGGGGTTTAAATCATAAATATCAAAGAGCAGAATCTTTAGCTTCCATGTTTCCAGTGTTCTCCATACCTTCTCTATGTTAGCAAATTAATAGTTTGTTCTTTTTTTTGGCATGATTAATATGAACTATTTACAACAACACTTAAGCCCATAACTTCAATCTTTGATAAGCAGATATATCATGTAGAATCTAGATGTCAATTATAACTACTTGAGTATGTGCACGCCTCTGACGGGCAAGGATTTAATCCTCGGGTATGAAGAGCTGAGTGATAGGAGACCTGGAGCAGCATAAATGAATTTTTTATAACTATCTTGATATAACAGTAGCACTGGGGTCATAAGAGAACAGATGTAAGATGTCTTAGTAGTTTCTTACCTCTGAGACCAGAATTACTTATAATTATATAGTATATGTTATCCATTAAATAAAATTAGGTTAACCAATCTAGGATATTCTACAAGGAGGCTAGGGTCAAGAAAATGCTTGAAAATTTTTTGAGAAAAGAAAGTTGCCATCAAAGTATTTTATCAAGGCCTACAGGCCTTCTGTTACTAGGCCTCTGCCCACTTTGCCAGAAGTATCTTCTATCACCCCCTGCTTCACTAACTAAAATCCATCCACACTGGCCTTATTTCTTGATCTTACCTCAGAGCATTTTATACTTCTGTGTAAAAATTTGGAGTTTGGAATGAGTGTCTCTTTCTCATGTAAGTTTTCAACTCAAAGAGCTTCCCAGACCACCATGGCTAAGGGAGCCTCCTCCCCACCACCATCTTCTTAGTTACTTTCTACTCTTTCCTCTCTTTGCTTCATAGCATTAACACCAAACACAATTATCCCACCTATTTGTAACCAGTTATAGTTTAAACTCTATCGGGGGGGGGGGATCCATGAGCAGAAAACGAACGAATACAAATTATTTTTTTCCAACCACTTTCTTCAACCTTGCACTGTTCAATTTTCCTTCCCTGCCTTTTAACAATAACTCAGGCAGCTCCCAAAGTTGTTGGGTCACTTTCGGTTATTAAAAATCCAGACTCATTTATAAACCTCAGTCTCATTCTCTTTCTCAGGATGTCTCTTCCCAGCATGTTCCTTCACTCCTCCTCTCTCATCCTTCCAATATTAGGGCTTCTGGAATTGGGGATGAAAAGGAAGAAAAAATAGCCAAGATCTTATGTAACTGTCTGCTTTTTGGAGGTTCTCTTTTGGTCATAGAGGCTTCTCTGGGTAATACCACCTAGCCTTTGATGTTCTCCCTGCAAAAAGCTTCCAACTGCTGGTTCCTCGGAAAACTCTGAGGGACCCCTGGCATATGCAATCCCATTCTGGCTCACTTCTTCCGACCTTCCCACAGGAAATGCCCTTTGTATGTCACCAAGCTCTTAGTTGTCAAGATCTACTCAGCAGGTAAGGTTACTGGGAGGTCAGCTCAAGTCCATCTACAGTTATAGGGTCTATTTGAACTGGGGAATATATTTGCCATGCCCAGGTTAGAGGACAAGTCACTCCTCTCTGTTCTGCCATTTGTTTCTGATTGGTTTTCCACAATGTGGAAATGGCAGAGAGATCAGCAAGTACGCGCATAAGCATTTGACCCCGCAGAAAACAAGAAGCAGTCTTGCTTTCTTGCAGATACCCCAATCTCTATGGGTGGCTGTCTTGAAGCTCCCCTTCCTTTGCTTTTGGGGTTAAACAAATATTCACGTGACTTTTAGGGGACACCTCCCCAACTCTGCAACAATATAGTACTCTAGTAACAAATGCAGTAGAGGAGAAGCCAAGCACTTTCATTTCAGGCAGCTGATTCTCTCTCATTCCCTCTCTCTCTCTCTCTCTCTCTCCTCTCTAATCCCCTCTAGGAGACGTGGAATGAAAATGGAAAGGACACTTGGGAGAATTACTTAAGCAACCACAGCCTTGAGGGGATATCGGTCTCCAATTCTTTGTTGTTGTCTTCACAATCTGGAGCATTCAACACATTTTTAAATCTCAGATTTGGCTTTAGCCATCCATTGAGGAGGAACAAACAAGGTCTCTTACTAAGTACCCTGTATTAAATTGTATTTTACTTATGTGTGTTTATTTTTTAGTACCTCCCACCAGAGCAAAAGTTTAAAGAGAGCAAGAACACCCTTTATCTCTACCATATCCCCAGCCTCTAGTATAGGGCTTGGCACAAGCTGAGGTACTGAATATTCATTGTAGTATAAATGAAAGTCTAATAGAGTTTAAGGAAAGTTGTAGTTTGAGGATTTTATTACTACCTTGTTTGCAGAAAAAGAAAAGGTATCCCAAGTCTACAGTAGTGGCCAGACTAACTTCCATAACTTCCAAGTTAGTGACCAAACTGTAACTAGAATCAAGGGTCCCCTCACTTTCTTTTTCTTTGTCTCTCTTCCTTAGTTCCCCAATTCCTGTTGTCCCATGTCCCTCTCTCCTTTCATTCTTCCCTCCCTCCTTCCTTCTTTTTCTTTCTTAAACAAGGAACAAAGCAATATACTACCTCATTTATATATATATGGATAAACAGAGGAGATGATACTAAGGTGAAATTTTTGAAATGTTGGGAAACCAGAACAGCAAGTTGACTAATTTAGAGCAGATATATTTGACATAAAACTGAATTTCAAAGGACCTTAAGCTAAGCAAACAGAATATATCTATAAACCTAGTATTCATCATATCTTTAATTTGAAAAAGATCCCTGGTCATATTAATGCCTTTTCACCCAAACTTTTTCAAGACAGGATGTTTCTCCAAATCCTCCTTTCTCTCTCTCTCTCTCTCTCTCTCTCTCTCTCTCTCTCTTTCTTTTACTCAGAATATTCTCTAATCAAATTCACACAAGGAGAAGAAAACTACTAAGCAATGTCTTCTCTGTTCATTTCAGGACTTTCCTAAATTCCGTCCTGATCTTTATCTGTAGGTTCACAAATGATTTCTAGTCAAGTGCATCAGGAAAGGTGATATATTCTAAGTCAATTCCAAAAGGGAAAGTCAAAGGACTTACCCAGGAGCTATCAGGCTGAGCAAGCACACTATTTTTACTTAGATTGCATGACTGTTTGAGGGAATCATTAAAAAGGAGTGTCTAATGATAATGGAGTAGATGGCAACCCTCCCCCTCCAAACCAAAAGGCCTCTTTTCTTGTCACAGGTTCGAACTTCTAAAATGATTTCCTCTTAAAATATTTCCATGATTTTCCCTTCATTGTCTCCAGCACCATGCCATCATTATCCTAGCCCACATGAAGCAACCAGTAACCACTTTGGCAATTGCCACACTTGTAATGAATGATCTTTGAATCTTTCTTCCCCCTTACTACATCTAAGCAACTATCAAATTGTCTATCAAATCTAAAACCCTTCTCATAAGTGGCCCAGTACTTTCTACCATCAAGCCAGTCAATCTCATTGTAGGAAAATAATATGATTAAGTATTTGTCAGTGAAAAAAACAAAACAAAACAAAACATATTATTTGGCCATACTGTTTCAACTGTCTGATTCTAGTCTTTGAGTTACTTTACAATTTTGTCAGATGGAGATAACCTATAACAATGCATAATAATTATTGTCTACAATTGTGTAAATTTTGTCTGGTGGACAGTCAATGAACTTTCCTCCCTTCACACCTACTCCCATGAGGCCAGTTTTACCTCCATTTGCACATTTATTTCAGTATTCCTGATTTATGAATGTGTCCTTTTTTTAATAATTCCCCCTTGAACTTATGACCAGTGTCCTTGTTAATGAGTTAAATAAAATCTTTAACATCTATTTAGTTTTATATCTGTATGAACGCCATGATTTTATCTTTTGGAAAAGAAGTATATTTTAACACCCAACGGTAATTCACTGTCACGTCTTAACATTCAAGGTCATCAGTAATATGGCCCCTTTGGCCATCCTACTCCCCATGTAAACTCTTCAATACTAAAATAGCCTAAATCATTGTGAGTACACTGTGGGAGTTTTTGTTTCCTTTTGCTGGCTCTTATTCAAGACTATTCTTCTGTTCATGTGTTCTCTAACTCCACAGCTGGACCCATGGACCCATCGGTACATTGGACCACTGAGCCAGTCTTGATTTCATAGTCAAGAAAGCACCCTGTATACATATATATATAAGTCTGGTTGTTGTACAGCTAACAAGTTATCCCTCACTGATAATAGCAGTATTTGGGAATAGTTTTATGATCTGTTAGGTGATTGTCAGGATACAATACGGATATTTTAGGTGAGAGAGGATAATCTGCTTCGTTAACCTTTTTGTTTGTTTGTCTGCTTGATTATGTGTGAACTCAACTCAGTCAAGAAAACATTTTATTCTCAGTGAAGGTAGAACATCCCTTTGAGATATGCTCTTATGAGTTGTCATGGTTCTGTGTTTATTGTTAATCTATGATTGAGATTGCAGAGCTGAAGCTGCAAGCTCTCAGTGTGTCTGTGCGTCTGTAACTGAGGAAAACCTTTACCTCTTACTGGATGTTTGACGTTTTCCTACCTCTTGAGCACATAAATAAATTATAGTCTTTCAAATCCCAATAGCTCCATTCTAACTGGTTCATAAAGAAAAATAAGCACTTATATAACTCTAATATTCCCAAGTGTCTCAGGAAATTTTTTAAAAATGGACATGTAAAACAAGCCTTCAAAATTTCTTACAGAAACCTCAAGATCAGAAGCAGGTTTGCACAAAAATACAAGTTCACATAATAAAGTTGTATCTTTTACAATCTAGGCAGGTTTGACAAACTTTTGGTTTGAAAGGAGCTATCTGATTCTTCCTTGGTTTTATCAGTGTAGTTGTATTCGTTTGCTATTGCTGCATAACAATATTACCACAAACTTCTAGGCTTAAAGCAACACACATTTATTAACTCACGGTTTCTGTTGATCAATCAAAGCTAAGTTCATTAGACCTACTGCAGTAAGGAATAACACCACCTTGAGAGATCCTAGTAATGTCTCAAAATGGGAAAATTAGGGAAGGATAATTATAGGGCTCGGGGATCTGGGCTTAAGTGGTTGAAGGCAAGTTTGTCAAGACAGAGAACTAATTGACACGGGGGACAGTCCTTGACATAATAGTTTAGGATTGAGAAATATAGTAAGGCCAGCTTCTGGACATGAGTCTTAATAAGTAAATGGGTTTTTTTATAAGCTACCTATTTGGCCAAGTGAGCAATTTATTATCCTGATAGGAGACAGAGCTGTTTGGCCAGATGAACAAATCATATGGATAAATTGCTTTTCAGGAATTTCCTAAAGCAAATAGTAAAATTGTTTCCTGGTTTATATCTTTTATACTCCTGAGTAAGAATTTCCTGGAACAAGTATGAAGTCAAATTGATATAGGGAATCTCAATTCTCACTCCCAAACTATGTAAATATAAATCATCTAAATTCTTAAATTTTAATTCTGATAAGTGATTGTCTAAGTTGCAGCATGTCTACTTAACTTAGCCAAGATACTTATTTAACTTTAAAACCTTGGACTACTCTTAAAATGAAGTTATTTACTGCCTAACCTTGGACACTTAGGCAATTTCTAAGTGAAATATAATACTGAAATGCAGTCTCTCGACATATTTTTAAGATGCCTGCTTTTGTTTCTTACAGTGGATGTATTTGTTGATCATGTTAATGACTGTGTTCATTTTTCTAATTTAAAATGTAAATATAAATGTGTGTGACTCCAGAGGGTTTTCTGGTTGTATTCAGTTTTGCTAATTTGCTAAACAGTGTACAATAGATACTTCTACATTTCTCTTCCAGTTACTCTATGAAATATAGTTTATTTGACTGAGAGTTATACTCTATACAGGCAATCAAAGACCATACTAAAGCAACAGTAGCAGAAAAATGCAATTGTCAATGCAAGGAATGGGATGTGTTTTTGTTTTCAAGGAAAAGAGAAGAGTTTTGTCTGAAAAGGTCTGTTTCTTCCAGAATGTAAACGAGGATAATGTGAGACAAATATTTAATAGATATAGGAAGTTACAGTTTGGCAGAAAACAAACAAACAAGCAAACAAACAAACTGTATTTGCCTCAAACTGCAAGCAATGAGTCTGAAAAGAAGAAATAAAATGTTTTCAAGTTTTGATGAAGTTCACTTAATTTTGATGGATTTATTTGTAAAAAGTATATAATTATAATTGTATAATTTAAAAAGTAGAGCAAGGAGCTCATGAATCTTTTATTGCTACATATAGTATTAATACAAAACTAGCATTTTGTTTTCTATATATTAAAACAACAGCCTATCTCAAACTATTTGGTCTTTTCTTAACAAGGGATAGTAAATAGATACTCTTTCACATTCTCTGTGACCTGTCTGTGTGGCAGAAATTTCATGTCAAAACATCAAAACAGTCTTCTGTGTCTTGTGCTGACTTTGTCAAGCCCTTGATTAGTAAGCAACAAAAACATAAAGTTCCTCATTTCTGAAAGATCTAAGATTCTTTGCAACTGTGTTGCCTTCTTGTTATTTAGAATATTGTATTGTCACTTTGGTTAATAGGTGGCCAATTTATTGTTCCTCAGGCACACCCAATCTTGTCATAATAGGTGATTTAAAGTACTCTGTTAACTCTTGATTTTGCTCTCCCACTATCGTAGCCTAGATTCAGAAAAATTAAAATTTCATCCTTTTTCTTTACATATAAAACCTCTAAAAATTTCCCATAGGAGCCCTGGAAATTCATGAAGATTTGGGGTTTTTGCCTTATAAAAGAAGTGATGCCCCAAATAGTTGTTTTCATGACATATTCTGTATTTCTTGATTAGCTCAACACTATTGTAAGAACTAATCAAAAGAGTGTCAAATTAAAGCCCAAGTTTTATACATAAAATACTACTCATATACATGTTTCCGAGATTGTACACATAACAGAATGAATTGAAAGGCCCTGAAGATCTATCTGTCAGGGCTCTCATTGTTCATAACATGTTCTTACTCCCAGGAAAAATACTAATTATTACAAAAAAAACAAAACAAACAGAAACAAAACGAAACAAAAAACCATGTACTACACTCAGTAGAGACTGCACTGTCTTCAGTTTAGGCATTGTTGATTACCACAGTAAAATAACCATAATCACTTAGTCTTGTGATTTCTCTTATCTTCTGATGCTTGCCAAAAGGCTCAGAGGTCAAAATTTGTATCTTCAAAAAAGAAAGACAATGTCAGAGTTTCACAGAAAGGACTGTACTGTGTTCTTTTAATTGTTGATATTTCAACAAATAGGCTCATGAGTTGCAACTCTAGAGCATAAAGATAACACCGCCTGCACAATTGTCAGATATATGTAGGAACGAGTTGGGATTTCCAAGACCCTTTCTACTTTAGAAGCAGATGACTTCACGAAAGCAGCCTGATGACCAAAGCAAGATGCAGCAGAACAAGAAATAAATACACAAAACTAAATACATGAGACTAAATAAATGCATAAATGAACTAAATTTATAGTTATTTGGATTGGAATACTGAAGGCATTTATTTGTTAATTGTCTATTTTCTGATACGTGTATGAAGAAGTCCTTTCTTTTACTTGGTAATTTACCTCTAATTCTTTAACTCTCAACTTCAAGTGAAACATTTTAAAAAGTGGCTTCTAACTCTTAGTGCCTCCTTCAGAATTTAAAACCAAAACACCTTTACTGAGTATCTATACCTTCCATGAAAATGAAGTTACCTGCACTGGGTCATTAAGAAGCTGTTTTCACCAGGTATCAAATTCTTATAAAAAATTATATATTGCACACCAACAGAGAATCTTATTATCTTCAATTGTGACACTGTCACACAAGGTCATACCTGAGGGTCACAATTGAAAATAAGTGACATTTAATCAGTTATGGAAATTCTATCATTAAGCAGCATGTGTATTTTATGTGTAAAAGCAAGAAACCATAAAACAGGTACCACCCAAGAAAACTGGTCTGGTACCTGTTTTATGATTAAAGCCTCACAGCTCATAGGCTACGTCACTCACTGGCTGGCCAGGAACCACAATGTATTTGGAACTTCAAGTAGAAAGAAGTTCTCTGGAATCTATAAGCAATGAAGGTGAAATCTTGGTGGAGAGATTTTCTTGAGCTTGGTTTCCCAATCTTGGGATAGGAAAAAAAATAGATGTTTTTAAATGATTGAATCCTATATTCCTTAATGAAATTATTCAGCAGAATTTAATTCTTTGGCCTATATAATTGCTCAATACTGAATGCTCAAAGGGGCATATACGGTTAGTTAATACCTTTTGCTGAACTATGTAAACAAACATAATGAAACCAGACTTGTGTGTGTGTGTGCATGATCAAAAATAATCTCTATAGGTTACTTATGATCAAAAGAGTGGCTTGTTGGGGCACCTGGGTGGCTCAATTGGTTAAGCGGCCGACTTCGGCTCAGGTCATGATCTCGCGGTTCGTGAGTTCAAGCCCCGCGTCAGGCTCTGTGCTGACAGCTCGGAGACTGGAGCCTGCTTCGGATTCTGTGTCTCCCTCTCTCTCTGCCCCTCCCCGGCTCATGCTCTGTCTCTCTCTGTCTCAAAAATAAATAAAACATTAAAAAAAATTTTTTTAAGAGTAGCTTGTTTAGCAAAATTATTTAAAATTTAGAAATAAAGCAAAAAGGACAGGACCTTTCGATATCATTTTGGTGTACTGTTTAACAGACTAAACCAAGGATTATTTAACTATCTAAAGGAATATATCTGTACTTGACTATTTTCTACTAAACACCTGGTCTCTATGACATACATGTTAACTTGTAGATATTGACTGGTAGAGAGCAAATTTAAGAACGATAGCTTATGAATTTACAAGTGACAATGAACTTTGAAAGAAGAAAGAATCTTTTATTGAGCATCACCTAAGTGTCAAAAACTATACATTACTCATTTAGTCAGAAAAACAACCTTGAGTGATAGGTATTATTATCTTCATTTTACAAGTAAGAGAGTTGAAGTTCAACAGGCAAAATGATTTGCCACATTGTTTAGCGAGTAAATGGTGAAGCCAGGTGTCAAACCCCGAACATTCTTTCAAAACCTACGCTCTTTTTACATTATTCTACCCCCGTAGTAAAAACTTTTTTTCTAACAACCACAAAGTTATACCTGCCACTTCTGCAAACCAAAAATGATATCTAAATGTCACCAAAAAGAAAAATATGCTAGTTAAAAAGGCAGAATTTCATGATGGGAAATGTAAGTATATGTTCTGTGTGCATAGAGTAAAAAGATCTATGAGTCATCTCCTGCAACCCACTAAGTGTTTAGTTGAAGATTGCTCTTTATCATCTAGCTAGATGGCAATTAGAAGTGTGTGAGACAAAGTATCCCTTAGGAAAAACTGGCTCAAGAATAAATCATTTTAAGTGCTTTACAGACGTTACCTAATATATTTTCACATCCCTGTGAGCTACGCAGCCATACACAAAAAGCGATTCTAATTTGTTTACAGACCTTCAAAGGTGATATAGTGTAAAGTGGAAGGCCAAGATGAGACTAACAACATTAGACTTACCTGAGGCCTAGGGCAGTTTCGGCCATTTCAGTTGAAACACCACTAAGTTAATTAACCTCTATTGTTTTCCTTAACCTGCTTAATGAAAATGTCAGTACCATTTGGGCCAGAAGGCTGTGAAACCAGGCAGGTCATTTAGAATTTTTTTTTGTTCAAGCTGCCCCAATCTGATCTGATCAATGGTTAACATCTTTCACCTTAGAAACAGTAGGAGCTATTCATATTCTCCTTCCCTAAGGGATAGGGTGCCTTTTAAAAAGCAGTGAACTGTGAATTTCCAGCTAATTTAAACAACTCTTGTACAGAAAGGAGAATTTGTCTCAGCCTTTGAGGAAGACCTAGGGCAAAATAATTGTTACACTACCATCCCTCTCCCCTTTATCCTTAAAAAAAAAAAAAAGTGTGCAACTTGGAATGAGGGGGAGATGCATTTTTCTGTCCTCGAGAGAGGGTATTGAGAGTGGTGGCTGCAGCAGAATTTCACACAAGAAAATGTAGTATATACTGTATTCTCTGGGTTTTAATTTCTAACCACATTTCAATGTAAACAAAAAGCAACTGAAAACAATGTTCTGATCATCTTTCCAAGCTCATTCCCACTCCAGTCTCCCCATGTCAGTAAATGGTCCCTGAAGCCATCAGTTGCTCAAGCCAAAAACAGAAGTCACCCTTGGTTCTCTCTCCTCCTCATCTCCTACATACATCAGTAAGTGTTGTCTATTTTGCTTCTAAAGTCTGTCTCCAATCTGTCCACTCTTTTCTCATCTTCTCTGATTCCACTTTTGTCCAAAACAGTGAAGTGAATGGGAATCCGATGGTAGGGAGTGAAGAACTTTCTCAGAAGTACAGATGTTTGGGAAACACTACAATTGGAGTGGAAGAAAAGGAGATAGAAGAGAAGCTGAAAAAGTGGGAGAAAGAGAATACAATTGGGATATGCAGAGAATTTAGACAAAAAACAGAGACCTAAGGTTGATTCTCAAGCATTTCCCAATCTGAAGACAAGAAGGACAGATGTGAACATATGGTGCATTCAGGATGTGTTTCTTACATTTAGACTATTATAACACATATGAAAATTCTACCTTTTACAACTTGCAAAGGATTATTGAGAAGATTTTTGTGTAATTTTTGTCAAGGTGAAATCTTTTGGCTAAAAAAAATGATGTAATGTAATAAATAATTGAATAACACTTTAGAATTTCTTATTCTTTTTTGTATCAGTTTTGGAATACTTGAGTAAATACAAATTGTATATTTGGGTTTTGTTTTGTTTTGGGTATACTCAACTTGATCAAAGACTCCAAAGACCAATATTCAAATTCACTGCGACAGAAACAAGCTTTAAATGTCCTGTAGGAGATTGTTCACTTGTTCAGACAAGCCAAAATTCAGTTTGGAAAATATTGATCTACCCCATACTCTCAAAAATTCCTAGAAGAAAAGTGCCTCAATTTTTTCCAGTGTTCTTCATTAAATGACCTTTAATTTGGATTTGAGAAACATTAATATTTATTAAGTTCAAGTCATAGTCATGTATTAAAAGATAATTTTTAGAAGAAGATATAGCAAGACTTTCATACAGATATAAAATGAACATGTGTCAAAGCTTTTCTTTAATTCATTAATTAATGAAGGAACCAGAAGATATTACAATTGGTTCAAAGGAGAATTAAAAGAACCACACATATATGGCATTAGGAATGGTGAAGTAAATTTGCTTAACAAATGTTAAACTTCAAAACTGCTCAATATCCACAGAGCAATAATCAACTGAATCTCAATGAGATACAATTTGCATTTCTATGGACAAAAATCATTTGCATTACTATAAGTATTATATAACTTGGAGCAATGTAAAATAACTCAAAGACAATAGAAGATTCAGAGACCTGATAGAATCAGATAATCTGGACAATGCCTAGTTTTCCACTGAAGACAACTACAATATCTTGGTCCATTTCTAAGTCTTTCATAAGTTTTCTCTACAAATAATACAAAAAGTACTAACTCCCTGTGCCCCAATGCATAAAATCTAGAAGGAAAGGAATGAAGAAGACAAAGATAAACATAATAACTGAATAGATTATAAAGCACAGTGGGATATATCCCAAAAGACTGAGCTGGTAATTTCCCAAAACACACAAGTATGCACAAGTAAAGAAGATATCTGTTTCGACTGGACGGGGCCTGTGTTGAATGCATACTTAAGCACAGACAGGAACAAAGTACTATGAGAAATCAGAGAAAGGAGTTATATTCCCATAAGGAGCCATGTGCTTACTTTATGGAAGAGGCAAAATGGAGCAGGCTTTAAAGGAGAAAGTTCTTTTGATTGTGGTAATTATTTCACAGACTGTGCATATATCAAATCATCACATTGTACACTAGAAATATAAACAATTGTATCTGTCAGTCATACCTCAATAAAGCTAAAGGGGGTTAGGGGGGGAAGAAGACAGGTTTTAAACAAGTAGAATGTGAGATGCAGAGAAAAAAGTATTTTAAGTTAAAGGAATAGTAAGAGAAAAGTGACAGATATATAATGTTCCTGGCTTGTGGGATAGCATGGTTGAATGAAATGAGAGCTAAACAGAAGAAATGGCAGTTTAGGCCAAACCACAAACAATTCTAAACATGTTAAGAGGCTTGGAATTCATTGTGTCCCAACAGGGAACCACCAAAGTTTTTAAGCAGGGAAATGACAAGACCAAATATAAGCCTCAGACAAGCAACTCTAGCAGCAATTAGCAAAAAAAAGAGATTGAAAAGGTGAGACATTAGTGGAAGGAATTCAGTGGGAATCTTTTGCAATGATTAGGTTGGAACCTGAACTAGAGCATTCTAGGGAGGAAAGAGCTTTGAGGAAGCCAGAATAAACAGGATATGGTGATTCAGTAAGTAAGTGATTTTGGGTTTTTGATGTGCACCCGATATCAGTTACAATTTCAGCATGCACTCCTCCAACTAATGCATATTTATTTAGTTATAAAATATGTACTGCTCTACTAATGAACTAATATTATACATGTAATTTGAAACATTCATATGTGCTCACATTTTTTTTTTTTTTGCTCTTAAAAAGAGTGATTTAATTCATGTTTGGATGCTTAATTTCTAAATGGCTTGTTAATTTTGATGGCTTCGTATTAGTAGTAACTTTCACCTCAAACAAGATTTATGTATTTTACAACAAGATCTATGGTTTACAATGAGCAAATGAAAATTCTCACTTCAAACAATATTGATAACTTCAAGATTTTTTCTGATTTCTTACAGATTTAAGTTGTCCATATCTATGAATGTCATGGATGATATATAATCTACATATATATCTGACATATCCATATGTGTGTATATAATAAATTAAAACCATGTAATATAACTGATGAAGAGTTTGTATTAGTTATAGAAGATTCCATTCTATATATTCTTGTTTGCTAGTGCTTTTATTTTATTTTATTTTATTTTATTTTATTTTATTTTATTTTTTGTTTACTTATTTTTGAGAGACACAGAGCACAAGCAGGGGAAGGGCAGAGAGAGAGACAGGAAGACACAGAATCTGAAACAGGCTCCACGCTCTGAGCTGTTAGCACAGAGCCCGAGGCGGGGCTCAAACCACAGACTGACAGATCATGACCTGAGAGGAAGTCGGTTACTTAACCAACTGAGCCACCCAGGTGCACCACTAGTGCCTTTATAATTAGAATCATCTTTAATTCCCATTCAGCATAGAGATTTTTAATGTCCCTTTCTATTTTCTGAGTTTAAGTGAAAGTAGATAATACAACCTGTGAATCCATTTGCTAGGTTCATAGGCACAATATGCTTAAAGTAAAAAATTAAGTGAGCCATTGTTGATCTCTTCACAAATGTGAATTCCCACATTCCCCTCAGCATTCCTCTCCAAGTGCACTTGACATGACTCTACATATAGACCAAGTTAGAGTACTGATGTACTTATATGAAATAGTAATAAAACCCTGTTTTACTGTAGTTAGGAATGTCGAAATAACTTTATAGGCCTAAGATGAGTCATTCCTGTTCAGGGGTACCATAACAACAAACCAAAAGTTAGATTGTGTTTCTCTAAATGCCCAACTTAACCAGAAATGCAGTGAAGCCAATTCCCAAAAGCAAGCTAGGTCTGGGCTGTATACTTATTTCCTTGTTTCTTCTCATGCCAAAAAGGTTGACTATGTGACTCTAGCCAATCAGATAGTTTCTTTTTTTTTTTTCTCTTCCTTGTTCTTTATTTTTAATCCTATAAAAATTCCCAGGGGCACCTAGGTGGCTCAGTTGGTTAAGCATCCGACTTCTGCTCAGGCCATGATCTCACGGTCTGTGCTGACAGCTCAGAGCCTGGAGCCTGCTTTGGATTCTGTGTCTCCCTCTCTCTCTGCCCCTCCTCCACTCGCACTCTGTCTCTCTCTGTCTCTCAAAAATGAATAAACGTTAAAAAAAAAATTTTTTTAACGTTTATTCATTTTTGAGAGACAGAGAGAGACAGAGCATGAACGGGGGAGGGTCAAAGAGAGGGAGACACAGAATCTGAAACAGGCTCCAGGCTCTGAGCTGTCAGCACAGAGCCTGATGCAGGGCTCGAACTCACGGACCATGAGATCATGACCTGAGCTGAAGTCGGCCGCTTAACCGACTGAGCCACCCAGGCGCCCCCCCAAAAATTTTTTTTAATAAAATAAAAATTCCTTGACTTCCACCCCATTTTGCAGCTCTGTGAAGGGAGCTTCATGAGGTGTTGAACAAAGTTTGTTTTTATCACCTAAATTGTCTTTTAAAATCATTCCTAATGGAAATTAACTATAAATAGAAGTTTTAGCACTTTATTCTGACTATCAAATGGCTCATCTGTGATCACACCCCCCAGTTGAAAAACCTTACTTCAGATTAGGCAGAGGAGAAAGATGAGTCAAAGATTAGCAGGCATGACTTGAGGATAGTGGTGTCAATAAACTAAATGGTAAACATAATAGGATGGATGGTCTTGGAAGGAAAATAAAACTGGTATTCAACACACTGAGCCTGAGGTACCATGAGATACTCAGTGAAGCTATCCCTGAGATATGTAAAAGAGGTCTGGAGCACATGAGAGAAATCCAAGTTGCACACATCGATCCAGTGTGAAAGCTGAGGCCAACTTGCAACATAGGTTTCCCAAGAAGAAAAAGTAAGCAAACAAGAAAACTCTGAAAAGTACTTCCATATAAGGGCTTTGAAAAAGCAAGAGGATTCTTCTTGGAGATGCACAGGGAAAGGAAAGAAGAGAGACAGAAGGATGTAGTGGCACAGAAGTCAAAAAGAGAAGATTTTAAGAAAGCAAATATTCCAACAATGCTGTGCAGTCAAGAAGGATACAGCTAATATAAAGACATTGGAATTGGTAATTTAGGATGTGGTTGACATTTGAAAGAGTGGTTTAAGTAAAATAATAGGAGCAAAAGTCAGTTTTTGAGAGCTTAAAAATCAATAACTAGTAAGAAAAAATGGGAACAGTAACTATAGATTGTTCCTTTAAGAGGTTTGATAGGGAGAAGAGAGATTATGTAGTGAGTTAAGGAAAGCCCCTTAAATAGGAAACATTTGAGCTTATATGTAGGACAAACAGTGAAGAGGGAAAAGGTGAAGGTAGAAATAAAGAAGGGAAACTTATGAGACCAAGTTCTCAAATGAAATAGTATCCCAAGGCATGGATGAAAGAGATAGCTTTGGGAAGAGGAAGGAGGAATTTTTCAGATCAGAAAAGAACTATAGTTAATAATACTGTATTCCATATTTCAAAGTTGCTAAGAAAGTAGATCTTAAAAGTTCTCATCACAAGAAAAAAACTTGGTAACTATGCATGGTGACTGATATTAACTAGACTTATTGTGGTGATCATTCTATAATACTGTGTATATAAATGCTGTCATAATGTTGTACATCTGAGATTAATATGTTATATGTCAATTTTACCATAATAAAAAATTAGATCAGTATAAACAATATGAATGGATACAGTGAAGCAGAAACAGTTTATACCAGAAGATTCTCACCTCAAAACTGTGCTCCTCCTGCTGCACTGGCTGCTCCATTTCAGTCTCTTTTTCCTATCTGCTTTGTCCCTGTGACCTCCTGTGGTACAATGGCAAATAGACATTTGGAAAGAAGAAGAAGAAGAAGAAGAAGAAGAAGAAGAAGAAGAAGAAGAAGAAGAAGAAGGAGGAGGAGGAGGAGGAGGAGGAGGAGGAGGAGGAGGAGGAGGAGGAAGGGGGGAAGAGGGATAAAATGTGGTTGTTTTTGCTTTGCTTTTAAGTAATGCACAGTTTAAGGCATTCCTATCAAATGCTTTCTCTGTTTATCAGTTTATTAGGGTTGATGTAACTTGCAGAGCATTAGTAAACATTCTGGATGGTTTAGGGATAGGCAAATAAACATGGAACCATGGTCTAGTTTTTAACATCATTAGATTTGGGCTTTAAAAACTTCAGTCTGGAAAAAAAATAAAGTTCAGTCTGGTTAGAGGTATGGCAGAGAGGTAGAAAGATTGGATTTTTGAGCCAGAATTGAGGAAGACGAGTTTTAAAAAAATGGGAAATTTGGGCAAGAAATCATGCCTTAACCAAGGCAACAAGAAGATGGAGAGGAGGCAGTATATTTGAGAGTTATTTAGAAAGGAGAATGGGAGTGGAGCCAATGGAGACCTCAAAGTCAACTCCTCTTTCTAGATACTTGTCAGAGAAGGAAAGAGAGACGGAAAAGTAAACACACAGAAATACAGAGTCCAGGGATGTATTTCCCTAAAAAGAGAAACTTATTGGTGGAAGGGAAACAGGAGAAAGGGAGAGTTTAAAGAAGACACAGAGAGAGGATGATTGACATAGGGATGACTGATGGAGTCATCAACACCCCAAGAAAGGGGGACAGGAAGAGATTCAGAGGAGAGGAGAGGGATTAGCTTTAAACTAGAGGGAAGGAAGAAAGAAGTCCACAAGCTATTTACAATATTTCAGAAAGCCTTCTGGAAATTGCAATTAAATAAAATGTCAAGTTTCTTTACTTTTGGCAGGCATTAAATCAACCCCGCAGGCTAACACTGGTTATCACACGCTGATCAGAAATTCTAATTTGCTGTTGATGACATCATAGAAATTTGTAGGATGTTATTGGTGGACCATATGCTGTTAGCAGAGTTACTTATCTGGTTTTTACAATATCAGATTTAATTCTTCCAGCATGTGATCAACCTTGGATCAGAAGAGTGACAGCCAAAATTAAGCGACCATTTCCAGGGAACAGTGCCTAGTGTTTGTACACTTATTTAACTTTATTGCTTATTAGCATTACATCCATGACAGTGATGTATGTGATTTCATTTAAGTGACAAAATCTTTCAAGATATGGGGTCCATGGATGAAAACATAATAAAAAGAGTCCTTGGATAAAAAGAATTGGGATGACAAGATCTCAATAGTCCCTTCAAACCTAACATTCTATAATTTTAAGAGGGGCTCATAAACACGAGTTCAGGAATGGCTAAATGGGAAAGTTGTAAAGAATACTTGAAAACACCCCAACTAACCAATGACTCACTTATACAAGGCAAGTAGATAGGGAAACAGTAAAAAACCATTCCCGTCTGGGGGCAGCACAGGAGAGACCAAAAAAAAAAAAAAAAGTTGGGTGAAGGTAACAAGAGCTTAACAAAAGCAAAGGCATGCTTGCTTTATTGATAACCACAAAAACATTAACCATCTTTAGGAACAGGAATGATTAGTATGAACACACTTTTTAATGTTTGGCGTATCCACCTACTAACCTCACGTAAATACAAATGAAGACTGAGGATGTTTTCTCCCCGACACCTGCACTAACCTAGGTTCCTTCCGTACCTTGTACTCTGTACTTCAGTGTGCCTTTGCCCACTGGAACTGGGCAAACTGAGGAATTTTTTTAAGTTTCAAAAGAAATGGACCAAGAAAGTGAGTTTAAGAGTTGAAACTGGTCTTACCCGTGGGTTGAGTGCTAGGGCTATCAGCGGTTTCGACATCTGGCAAGCATCTACGATCAGCCAGACTGACCAGCTAGCTTGACCATAAGCCCCTGGGACGTCGCATCCAGCTGGGCAGGTTCAGGGGGGTAGAAAGGTCAGGAAAGGGTGCGTTGCGGAAGGAAGAAGTGGAATAATGTGTACTTTTCTTCCGTAACTGTAGTTCTGTTGCCCCAACCTAGACTCAGGTAGTGGCCAGTACGACAGGAGAAAGCCCCAGAGCTCGCTTTCAGGCTAGGTCGGACCCCTCGTTCCCTCTCCCCACATCCCCATGCCCCTGACGCTGCCGCCGCCCGCTGGCGCCCATGACCCGGTGACCCCAGAGGGCCATCAGGAGCCCGTGACCCCGGAGCACTGGGCATCCGGACCCCCCTCGCAGGCGCAGCCGCTATTAAGGCAGGAGGCTAAAGGGGAGGCGGAGGAAGGGGAGGAGACAGGCGTCCAGGGCGCCTGGGGAACCGCCACCGCCGAGCCGGGGTGGCGAGTCTGGGGGAAAGCCGCCGAGGCGGCCGCGGCCGAGGAGGGCCAGGTGGAGGCCCGGGGCGCCGCGGCGGCGGGGTCAGGCTCCCCGGCGGGAGGCGCGGGTGGCGGCCGCGGGAGCTGGCGGCGGCTCCTAGCCTGGCTGCGGCGGCCGCCCCAGTGCTGCCCCTGTGCGGCGCCCCTTCCTCGCTCCGCCGCGCACTGTTGTCATGGAGGAACCAAGATGGCGGCTCTGGCCTACAACCTGGGCAAGCGGGAGATCAACCACTACTTCAGCGTGAGGAGCGCCAAGGTGCTGGCGCTGGTGGCCGTGCTGCTCCTCGCAGCGTGCCACCTCGCCTCCCGCCGCTACCGAGGTGAGCGGGCCCTCCCCCTGCCCGGGCCGGCCGGGGGAGGAGGCGACGCGGCGGCTGGAGGCCGCCCCCCTCGCCCAACACACGCCCACGCTCACGCGTTCGCCCGCCCGCCCGCGCGCCGGGCCGGCGGGGGAGGCGGTGGCCCCACGTGCCCCCAGGTGGCCCCGGCGGCGGGCCGGGCGCCCGAGGCCTAGTGAGCGGACTCCAGTGAGGGCCGCCCCTGGACTTGGGCCCGTGGTCCTGGCGCCCCCCGAGCCGCCCAGCGCTGCGGTCGGGCAGCCGACCCGGGTCTGGCCCGAGTTGCTGCCGGGGTCCGAGCACCAGCGCGAGCTGGGCCGAGGTAGTCGCGCCAGGCCCGGGGCTCGAGTGCAGGAGGGAGGGCCCGCGGCCCTCGGGGTGGGGGGGGGGGGGGGACTAGCCCGGGCCGCCGAAGGCGGAGGCCGCCCTGCAAGGGGACACCTCTGCCCGGAGTTGGGGTCGTCGATTTCTGCGCCCTAGGGGTCTGGCTCTTTCGCCTTTGTTTAATCCGGCCTCTGCCCTGTACGGCTAAGCCGAGCTGTTGTTGGACAGCGGCAAGGGCCGCCCCATTTTCCTCTGCCGCGGGGGCGACAGCTGGCAAAGGATGCCCTTGGCCAAATGGAGGAGGTGTCACCCAGCCTCCGTGATTCAGAAACGTTTAAAGGGTTCTGATTGCACACTTTTTACAAATTAAAGACAGTGGGGCAGATATTTGAAGTTCTGGCTTGACAGGAGTCTAGGTGGGCAGGGAAATTAACGTTGGAAGCAGTTTGCAAAGAGGCCTTCAATGTGGGTTTTGAAATTGGTGTAAAGGGGGAAAGGAAATAGGACCTCCGTATTTCAGAACGAACTATCTTTCAGTAATCAAGGGGTATTTACTTGTCCTTGTTGATTGATTTTTTTTTTTTTTTTTTTTTTTAGTTTTGTGTTAAAATGCCACTAGGAGAGAGTCTGACAAGCTGAGGGAAATTAATAATGATAGGATCTCTTATTTTTGGCTCTTAGTATTATCGAAACCATTATTATCTGGACAGCTCTTGGTGACTGTGAGATTAATTGGTCAAGATGTAATGTGTAATGGACAGGTGCACATTTAACGCTGTTCCCATTTAACTTCACACCACTTTGGCAAAACATCCAGTAAACCAGGTACAGGAATCTGAGCTCTGTTTTCATCCCAGGAGATCTTTCAAAGTGTAGGACATTTTGATCAGTTTTGCTGCCTTGTGTTCTCCAATTCTTGAGGATTAAAAATCTTATACTCTAGTACCATAATGGACGAATAGCTCTTTATATGAATGCACTAAATCGATTTTAAAAGATAAATTCTTTATACCCTTTGGCCTTTTCCCTTCAGCCTCCTATAGATCACAGCCATGTGATCTGGCCGGGCTTTGGTTCATCTGCAGTGGCTGTAACAGGAGTCAGACACTTTGATGTACAAAATAAAACTAATGTTTTATAGTGTCGATGCATTAATTTGTGGTCATTTTGAAGAAAAATTTTTAACTACTATTAATCATTTTATGTTAGTTTGGTATAAGACGACAGTAATCTAACTCGATCTTGTCTATAAGATGACAGTACTCTAACTCGATTTTGTCTCTGTGATGGTGGTGAAGGTAAATGTTGTAACTGATGCTATAGTGGGAAAAGTAAACATCTAGTCCCCCCTCCCTTTTTTTATATTGTGCGTTTATCTTTTGATAAGCTTGGATGATTATTATATTTAGATTATATATTTCATCCTTTCAAAATCTGTCATCAGAAGGGAAAATAGAATGTCAGATGGAACCTTATGAGTCAGTGTGGCAATCTGGGGTTGTTTATAAAGCCTCCTCCAGAAGCTAGTCATCAGCTTCTGTAGGTGCTTCAGTGCCTTGAGTGTGAAGCAGTACACCTGGTGTGTGTACTTGCCCAGACTGAATGTCAAAAACTTGAGCCAGAGACTGTTTGGGAGGAATAATGATCATACCAGGAAGTTTTTAGACATCCTCATGCTTTGGCAGTGTCAAACTGAGTGACAAGTAGCACCCTTGACACAAAGATGTCCCTACGCTTGAATCACAATATCATAAATCTTTAAAAATAAGTAAGGACCTTATATTAGATACAGAGGTTTAGGCTTTATATTAAAAAGTGCACTGTGTCGGTATGAGTTTGCCTCAGGCAAGGTAGAGTGAATACAGTTTGAATATATATATACAAACTATAGGAAGTAAAGAAAGCATTATTTACAACAGAAAGTAAAGCTTGGCAAACACCACGTGATAACATTGAGTACTTGTTATATGTCAATCACTGTTCTACTCAGGGTTTTACATGTTTGATCTTCTTTTGTCCTTCCAGCCATTCTATGAAGTAGATAAATTATCATATATCATTCCTCCCCACCCCCACCCCCCATTTTTGACATCTCTGTAATCAGGATGAATTTTTAAAACTTTGTTGCAGGTCAAAGTTTAATTGATAGCATTTTTCTAGTGTTACATAAAATAATGATGTGTCTATATTATAATCAGTCGTCTTAGATCCAGCGAATTACAGTATTATTTACATTGTAAAGATGAGGCATGAGGGGTTAAGTTGCCTAAGGACACACAATTAGTCAGTGACTGAGCTAGGATTTACAACCCAGTTAGTTAGTCTGCCTCATGCCATTAGGTTATAGACTGCCTTTCTCAGAGCTTCTTAGGCAGTGGTGATGTATAGAAGATGGAGTGAGAAAGCATTTTCCAGAGGGAAATGGGTTAAATCATTTAGAAACACTAATTCAGCCTCACAGTACCAGCCAAGAGTTTTCCCCTTCTTTTTCCAGTAAAATAATTTTCTGAAAGTTGCATGTGTACAACTTCAGAATCTGACCAGCTTACTTTTTATTACCTATGTTTATCTTTTTCCTTCTTCTAAACTTCAGGCTCACAGTCTAAATATGCTTTTCCCTTTTACATATGTCAGATACCTGATTTTCTCTGCTTGCAGTGACCCCCCCCCCCTCCTTAAAACAGTACAGATTTTTCTTTTTTAGGGTCTTTCTTTTTTAGGGTCTGGTTCAAATGTCACCACCACAGAAGTAAGAATTAACAATTCAGTGTTTCTATAGAAGTTAGTACATACTTATGTTATATTGTAATAATTTTGTATCCATCTCCCCCACACAAACTATAAGCCTCCAAGGGTATTTTATTCATCTTTAAATCATCAGAGTTTAACACACATTAGAAACTCCATAAACAATAACTGGATAAATAGATTTTCGAAGTCCTTATTTTTCTTATTTTTTGAAGTCCTATTTTTCTCCTTTCATTTGGTTCTTTTGTTTTTTTATTATTTTTTTTTATTTTAAATGTTTTTATTTCTTTTTGAAAGAGAGCAAGACAAAATGTGAGCAGGGAAGAGGTAGAGAGGGAAACACAGAATCCGAAGCAAGCTCCAGGCTCTGAGCTGGCAACACAGAGCCCGACGTGGGGCTCGAACTCACGAACCGTGAGATCATGACCTGAGCTGCAGTTGGGCGCTCAACCGACTGAGCCACCCAGGGGCCCCTGGTTCTTTTGGCTTTAATTGAATTTCATGTTCTAATAGCATGTTCTGATCTCAACTTTACAAAATAGAGGGTTTTTTTTTCATTATTAATATTTTTATATAAAATATAGAAACGTTTTAAAAAATAACCCTATTAACTATATATTTTTTAAATATTCTCAATTTCTAAAGTTACTAAATCACAAAATGTCCATTTCTATTGTGATTACAGATTAAAAACATCATTTCTGTGACAAGAGGCCAGTATCAATAGCCTTAAGGGTAATTCCAATCTGGACAATTTTTAATTTTTTAATTGATAAAGTAAACTTGTCTCAAATGCTTTAAGTTTGTTGAAATCTAATTCCTTTCTGTCACCAGGCCTATTAAATGCAAGTATTAAGTATTATTGCATGTTTTGGAGAAAAGTGAGTTCAAAGCTTCCGAATTTTAAGAAAGAAGCAACTCTAGGTCTCTTAGCCTTTTCTTTCTTTGCCAGAAAGATCCTGATCTATAAGATGCCACTTGTAATGTAGGCATTCCTAGTTTGTCAAAAGAAAAATGTAAACAGTGATTTTTTAGCACAGACCAAAGTGTAACCTTGCTGAATTTTAGGCAAACAAAATATTTTACAAATCATATTAAAAACTTTATGATCTAATATTTTCATGGTTGGTAGTAATAAACAGATAGCTTTGGTAGGATGATTCAGCCAGTCTAAAGGTGCAGTGTGCCAGAGATATTCTATTCAAAGGAAAATATAAGCTACAGTTTATTTAGCATGTTAGATATTTTCTTTAGCAGTTACATTTGTTTTTCTGCTTTTTAAAAATTTGTCTTTTTACTTATTTTGTTTGCTTTTAGTATCTTTCTAACATAGAAAAATCATGTATAAAAACCCAAGACTTTAGATTGACAAACCAGAATGCTTATGGTTAAGGTAATAGAATGAAGAGGAAGACACAGCCATTCATCTAGATAATCTAGTATTGGAGATAGCTGAAGTAGATAATTCTTTCCCTTTAGTTGTTTTTGTTTGTTTGTTTTTTGTTTGTTTTTATTGTGTTCCTAGCTTGATTTATCTGAGCACTTGGCAACTTGCATCTCACACTGGTTGTTTTAAAGCAGCTATCAAAATTATATGAGGCAATTGAAAATAATGACTGGGATTTTTTGTTTTCTTTTGTTTGGGGGTTTTTCTGGGTCAATTTTGACGGGGAAGTATGTGCCAGCAGATATTTACATATACTTAGTATGCATAATGAAGATGTGGCATGTTAACTTATTTTAACATCTAGATTACATTTAGTGATTTGATCCAAAAGTATTTCCTTCTCAGTAAAAGAGAACTTGTGTTTGAATGTGGAATTTTGTGGGAGTTTTCTTTTCTAAATTAGGTTAATTTATTTTCAGATGATAATAGTAGTTATTATCATCAGTATTTTTATTATTTTCCTGACAAGTATAAAAAAAAGTCTCTTGCCTTTTCAGTTGCCTGGTTAGTTCTTTTGCTTTTCTATAATTCTTTATATTAGAGTCTCTCTATTAAAATAGCAGTGCAGTTTCTGTCTTCTGACTGAGCCTTAACTGATATAATACAGAGAGTATTAATGTCAGATACAAGGATTACTAAAAAAAAAAAAAAAAATTGCATCATAAAATATATTAAGAAGAGTTATCACCAACTAGCATTCGTTAGCAAATTAGAACTTTCTTTCCTGGAAAGACTAGTAGTCTCTAAAGAACTATGTTTATAGTGTCTTTTGGTTAGTGACAGCTTCAAATCTGTTTTGCTGTTTTTTTGTTTTTGTTTTTTGTTTTTTTGTTTTCTAGTTTGGGTTCATCAGTTGAGAGCTGTTATTTTCCACTGGCTGAACTACTGAAAAACAATGTGTGAGTAGTAGTATCGAGGAAGAAAAGAACTTTGCATTTTAAAACACATTTTCTGGTGGAGAAAGACTGGTTATTTTAAGATGTTTTGGTCTGGTACTTCCATCTCCACAAAACTATGTTGATAATTCATATAGATGGTTAACAATAACAATCCCACATACTGTAGATTGGCCAGGGTGTGTTTCTGTTTAAAGTTCTACTAACACACAAAAATCAAATAACAACAACAAAAAAAAAAAAAGGAAGGGAGAAAGAAAGGGAAGAAAAAGTGCACAGAATTAATACCAAGTTATTTGCAACTTTTTATAACTTTTTTAGAAAATAGATGATACTAACTTTTTACTTAGTTTATAAATATTTAAAGAGGTAGAAATGTTGCAAATATGGAATTTCCATTCTAATTTTAAACATTTACTAGATTTTTTTTTTAAGTTTATTTGTTTTGAGAGAGCAGGGTACAGAGGCAGAGAGAGGGAGAGAACCCCAAGCAGTCTCCACACTGTCAGCTCAGAGCCTGTCATGGGGCTCGATCCCACAAACTGTGAAATCATGACCTGAGCCAAAATCAAGAGTTGGACACCCAACCCACTGAGCTAACTAGGCACCCCTTTACTAGATTTTTAATGGTATTTTACTGTAGAACCATTATAAAAGAATATAGCAGAAGGATTTTTTTGTTTGTTTGTTTTATTATTTTAGAGAGAGAGAGTGCAACCTGGGAGAGAGGGGCAGAGGGAGAGAGAGAATCCCAATCAGGCTCCACTCTCAGATTGGAGCCGCACGCAGGACTCCATCCCACAGCCCTGGGACCATGACCTGAGCTGAAATCAAGAGTTGGATTCTCAACTGACTAACCACCCAGACGCGCCCAGATGGATGTTTTTAGAAAAATAACTTGTGTGTTCCTATAGTCTTTTCTTTACTCCTTCTTGATTATTTATGTAGCTTAATTTTGTTTTTGAGAACTAGAATTAGTTTTTAATAATTGGAAAAAATTAAGAACTGATTATTTATAGTTTCCTTAGAGAGGTTATTAAAAAAATTTTGAAATACAAAACAAAAAACCTGCGCAGCCTACATATACAAAATTGCAAAATATACGTATTGCAAAATTTTAATAATTGATATTCTGCTTTCCTTATCCAGTTTTCTACCAACACTACAATGCAGTATTTTCACTTTCCCTTCCTGCTCTATTTTAGAATTTATGACACTGAAATAACAGCACTTTCATTATTTATGCATACCTGTCTTGTATTTGTATCACCTTTTATCTGTATATTGACCAGATAAATGGATAACCAGACCGAGAAGAAAGCTGTGTTCTTCCACTTTAAATATCTTTGGGTTTTCTCTTTCTCCACCCTGAGTGATTCAGTATCATTTTTGTTCTGTAGA
Organism: Neofelis nebulosa; assembly: GCF_028018385.1. Lineage (NCBI taxonomy): Eukaryota > Metazoa > Chordata > Mammalia > Carnivora > Felidae > Neofelis > Neofelis nebulosa. The sequence goes on along the minus strand of NC_080785.1, from coordinate 71,897,566 downwards.
GTTTCGTTATCCTGACCTTAACGGTCTGTGAAACAAATAGAGCTTGCTGATGACTCTTCATAAAGAACCAGAGATTAATTTAAATAATATGTGATTTAATTATATTATTCGAAATGTCTCATTTTTTCCCTTATCCATTTGACATATTTGGACTTTTTTAATGTTTCCAACTCCCTTTTAAACTCCTTCAGTCATTTCAGTTAGTGTATGATAAAATGGCCATGGGAAATAGGGTGACCACCTCCCCACTTACATAGGACTGAGAGTTTCCAAGATGTGGAACTTTCAGTGTGAAACTGTGATCGTTCCAACCAATCTGGGAGGAGCTGGTTGGTCAACGGAAAAGAAGGGGAGAACGTTAAGAGAGGTAGACAGGCTGAATATTAAAAACTAAAGTCTGCAGGGGCGCCTGGGTGGCGCAGTCGGTTAAGCGTCCGACTTCAGCCAGGTCACGATCTCGCGGTCCGTGAGTTCGAGCCCCGCGTCAGGCTCTGGGCTGATGGCTCGGAGCCTGGAGCCTGTTTCCGATTCTGTGTCTCCCTCTCTCTCTGCCCCTCCCCCGTTCATGCTCTGTCTCTCTCTGTCCCAAAAATAAATAAAAAACGTTGGAAAAAAAAAAAAATTTAAAAAAAAAACTAAAGTCTGCATTTGTTGTTGATACTGATCCTATGTACCTTCAGCCACCATGTAGCTAAAATAGTTTTATGTTACTTTGTAAATTATAAAAGGATGAAGTTTTAGTGACCTCAATAAGAAGTTCTTGAATAAATCCTTTTCTCTGTTTCCACATTTACAGAATAGGGATAGCATACTTCCTCACAGGAAAGTCGTGAAAATCAGGGAGTTGGTTTAAAAAATATTTTAATTACTGTATTTCCAGATGTGCAAATGCACCATACGTTGTAATAGTTGAATAGGAAGACATTTCCAAAGTCTTCTCTCTTATTCCTTAAACTCTTCTTTCCCAACTAGGAGTGGTAAGCAGGTTTAAGGGCTAGTTTGAGGTTGAGATGATGTCCCTAGAAAGAGAACCTGAAGCAGAAGGCACTGCCAAAGCAGTGAATGTAGCATTTGAGAATTAGGAGTCTCTTCTATCTTCTATAGTGAAGTATCTGTCATCAGTGGTTCTTCTCCTCCTGAATATTAATGTATTAATATTTACTATGCTTCTCAGGGATGTATAAATAATGTATCGAGAAGGTACAGTGAAGCATAGAAAACTATGCTTTCTGATCTCAGAGAGCTTACATGGGGTCAGATAATCAATGTACAAAAATATAACTATTGTTTACAATATTGTTTGTTTAACTGTTACAGGCAATGATTCATGTGAATACCTTCTCTCAAGTGGCAGATTTCTTGGAGAGAAAGTTTGGCAACCTCACAGTTGCATGATGCATAAATACAAAATCAGGTAAGTTTTCTTACTTCGTTGTTTTTTTCTTTTCTCAGATAGGTCTTTTTTTTTTTTTTTTAATGTTTATTTATTTATTTATTTATTTATTTATTTATTTTTTTTTTTTTCAACGTTTTTTTATTTTTATTTTTGGGACAGAGAGAGACAGAGCATGAACGGGGGAGGGGCAGAGAGAGAGGGAGGCACAGAAGCGGAAACAGGCTCCAGGCTCTGAGCCATCAGCCCAGAGCCTGACGCGGGGCTCGAACTCACGGACCGCGAGATCGTGACCTGGCTGAAGTCGGACGCTTAACCGACTGCGCCACCCAGGCGCCCCTGTTTATTTATTTTTGAGAGAGAAAGAGCACATGCATGAGTGGAGGAGGGGCAAAGAGTGAGGGAGATACAGAATCTGAAGCGGGCTCCAGGCTCAAGGCTGTCAGTGCAGAGCCAGACATAGGGCTAAAACTCATGAACCATGAGGTCATGACCTGAGCTGAAATCAAGAGTCAGACGCTTAACTGACTGGGCCACCTGGCACCTCTCTAGGATAGGTTTTAATAACGAGTGGAGAAAGGTTGATGAAGCAAAGGAAATACTACATGGTACTTCTCTATATGATGGTAGAGAATTGCCAACAGAGTGTGGGGGTTGGGGTGAGCCCAAATGAAGATTCCTGCCAAAAGCATTAGGGGAAGAATTTTCTCCAAGCTTCTTTATCTCAGGTGAGAGATAATCAGGCCCAAGGCAATAAATAGCCCTTGAGAGAAGGACTCTAGCTTTAGGACCTGGATAGCTACCTTGTCGAGTTATTCTGAGATAATGGATATAAAGCACTTAACATACTTAGAGTACATATTAAACACTTAATAAACGGGGGCTGTGAGTATTGAGAGTTAGTTGATCATCCATGGGCTGGTTGATTAAACAAACCTAGCCACCTATTTCTAAAGCAACGTGAACTATATGTATAATAATCCTGCACTACTTCACAAACTGTGCTTTGAAATGCCAACATGCTGATTTTACTTATTGTAATTAATGTTTCTTTGTTGATTTCAGTGAAGCAAAGAACTGTCTTGTAGATAAACATATTGCATTTATTGGAGATTCCAGAATTCGTCAGTTGTTTTATTCTTTTGTAAAAATAATTAATCCCCAATTCAAAGAAGAAGGAAATAAGGTAAAACTTACCTATTTTCTTTATTGTTTTAGAAGTTAACCACCTGAATAGTTATAGGAGGAATGTGTCTTTTCATAATAACAAAAAGAGTGATAAAAGTTTTATTACTTTGGTTTTGGGAAAGGTGGAAGGAAAAAGGGACGATGGGGAATATCATAGAGAACATAATGAGGAACATCAGAAAAGTGGTGGCAACGGATTAGTAAACTTTTATTACCTGAAACTTCTAATTTTCAGAAATGATAAGTTCTTTCAATGGAAATTTTTTTGAGAATTCCTTACAACAAAAACTAAGAGCAAATATCCCTTATTCTTCTTTTCATATCTGCCATATTTCTTTTCAGTCTCTTTAAAATAATAATCTTGTAATCTTTTAGCATGTCTTATGTCTTGTTTCCACCACTTATCATAATTCATGGTATTATTATATAATCAATGTAAGTTTCATCATAATGGCAACATGTTATTGAATGGATATGATGTAATGTATAATTTTCTTTTTTCTTCTTGTACTTTTGTATTTTTTTTTACTTTTGCAATTTAAGAAAGGACATTCTCAATTACATCTTTGTGTGAAAACTTTGCTTTTTAAATTATTTCTGTAGATGGAATCCCTGCAATGCAAATATTAGGTTAAAGAATCCAGTTTAAAAAATATTGATTATATTGCTAAACTATTTTCATTTATACTCTTATTGGCAATGCCCATCAGGACATAATTTTCTGCAACTGTACTGGCACTGGGCAATTATGCTATATAATTAAAACAACAATGCAACAAATATCTGCTACTTTTATAGAAAATTTCTGATTTTATTTTTTAAAATTTATTTATTTATTTATTTTAACGTTTATTTATTTTTGAGACAGAGAGAGACAGAGCATGAACGGGGGAGGGGCAGAGAGAGAGGGAGACACAGAATCTGAAGCAGGCTCCCGGCTCTGAGCCATCAGCCCAGAGCCCGACGATGCGGGGCTTGAACTCACGGACAGTGAGATCGTGACCTGAGCTGAAGTCGGACGCTTAACCGACTGAGCCACTCAGGCGCCCCGAAAATTTCTGATTTTAAAAATATATCTTTGAAAACTAGCAAGAATGGATCTCTCTCTATATATATGTTAATTAATTTGTTGATTAGTTAATATTTTATGAATCATCATACCTTTCTTTTTATACATTTTTTAAGTGATCCAAAGTTCGAATCCCTGTCTTCAGCTGTGTATGATTGGGAGTGGGCAATAGCAAGGAGAGAAAAGTGAAATGCAAGAAAGTTCAGAATTTTAGGGGGAATAGCTCATGATTTTATGATGAAAATCTGCCTGTTCACCTCAACTTGCCCTGTGGTAAGGAGTTAAAAAATTAGGGACTTCACAGCTAAACATCTAGCCACATAGTAATGATAGTAGTGGGTGCTAAATTCCTTGGGAACTGTTCTTTGTGAGAAGAATCCATCAGCTATTACAAATTTTGTCCACTAGAAAAGGCTAGTATAGATTTTAAATCTGCATAATGGAAAATGATAAAGTCAATTTTTCATTTAATTTGGTATCTGTAAATGTATTTTTCATTGGTAATTATATACATAAAATTATATAGAAAATTGGAACTATTGAATTCTATGAGATTATCACAATTTAAGGTAAAAAAACTTAAGTGAACTTCTAAAAAGTAGAGAGATTTCTGACTTCAAAGAAACACTTTTAGTATTTCTAGGCACAGAATAGTGTGAATTTCTGAAAATTGGAATAATAGATTTGGCAACAATTAGTTGATAAAAACTATAATGGTTTAGTTTATAGCCCAAAGTGGGCATAATATGGTACATTGTTTCTGAGCCCTAGTTATAACACCTAGGTTTCCAATTTTCATTGTTTAGAGGTGCCCGGTTAACCCACAATTATCAAACCAGATACATTTAAGTGTATATGCATTCTAAAAAGAAACAAAGACAGTTTGTCGTAGACATTTACTGAGAAACTAGTTCAAATTGCTAGTGGAGCATTTGCCAAAATGTATTTTACTTAGTTCTCTTGTCTCTGAACACCTTGAAGACAGAGATTATATATTATCATTATTATTTTTTAAATACATGTCTTATGCCTCACCCAGTCTGGCACATTGTATAAGCTGATTATTATTATTATTATTATTATTGTTTTAGCCTCGTGTGGGTTAGTTTGGGTAGAAGTATTGAAGATAGTTCTTTGTTTGAATTTTTCTTTTCTGTGTTGAGGCAAAAATAATTTTATTTTATTTATTTATTTTTTTAAAGTTGATTCATTTTTGAAAGACAGAGAATGAGCAGGGGAAGGGCAAAAGGAGAGGGAGACACAAAATCTGAAGCAGGCTCCAGGCTCTGAGCTGTCAGCACAGAGCTGGATGCTGGACTCTAACCCACAAACCATGAGATTGTGACCCGAGCTGAAGTCGGAAGCTTAAACGACTGAGCCATCCAGGCGCCACAAGGCAAAAAGAACTTTAAAGAAGCTATAGAGCAGGACTTTTTTCAAATTCTATTTTGTAGGTTAGTTCTGTAGAAGCCGTGGTCAAATAAGTTTGGGCAGCACTAGATGTTATATCCCCTTTTCAATGATTTTAATTTAGGCTAGGATGTTAAAAACTTGGACGTCTTGCAGTAAAACAACAATGACAACAACAGCAAAACTGTGTTGCTTTCAGCTGGAGGGCAAACTAGATACTCTGGGGGCCCCTTCTACCTCAAACTAACTAGATCCTAGATTTAAAAAAAAAAACAAAAAACTTGTTGATGTGTTTCTAGACTTTGAGGAAATGGGACACACTCCCCCCAAAAGGAACAAACTATGATTCAAACCAGAGATGGGAACAATAATAGTAGGTACTCAGTAGGGGTTCAGGCTGACCTGAAGACAGATGCCAAAGGCTGCAGTAGAAAACTAAGCTTTGGGCCAGCATATTTCTCAGTAGTAATATTGGAAGCCAGAAGACACTAGAATAATAGCTTTAAACTTCTGACAGAAACTAATTTCAACCTCGAATTGTATTGTGTATCTAGCATACAATGTCTATTCTTGAAATTTAGAACATTTTCAGATAAACAAAAGTGATGAGGGTTTACTGCTAGATAGACTTACAGTAAAGGACTTTTTAAAGGGTAAACTTCAGGAAGAAAGGAAATAATTCAGAAAAAAATGATCTGAAATGTAAGAAGCAGTGGTTAAATAAAATCCTAAACAGGTAAATCTAAACAAACACTGTCTATATAAAATAATAATTCTTTCTTACATTTTACAAAAAGACTGTATTAAAGAACTAGCCAATAATAGCTTGTAAATCAGAGGGAGATGGTCAGTTTTCTAATGTCCTCTTTACTCTCTTACTTCAGAACTTAAGTTAAAGATGATAGTAAAATTTCAAGAGCAAAGAATAAAGGAATTAGGATGTGTGAATTCCAAACCAGAAGAACAAAAAAATTAAAACCAAACTCATCTAATGCCAAATATATGTGCCATACATACATACACATGCACACACACATATATGCTCACACACATACATTCATATGTATATATACAAAAATATATGTACATGTGAAAATCAGTGTTTATATATATTCCACATATATAAAAAAACCTATGTATGTGTGAGGGAGCTAGAAATCAAAAAGTAAAATGGTAGAAACATTTATAATCAAAATAAGGGTAGCAGTCTAAACTTGCCTACCAAACAGATTTTCAGATTGGTTTTTAAAAGAACTTTCTGCTGCTTCAAAATACATACCTAAAACAAAAGGATATGGAAGGTTGTAATTAAAAATGAGAAAAGATTTGTTAGACAAATACTTATTAAAGAAAGATAAGTCATATTAATGTGAGACAATAGATGGTAAGGCAAAAAGTATTATCAGGGATACAGATACGTTTTAATGACAAAAGTTTCAAATCACTAAGATTTTAAACTCATGCACATGAAATAAATTAACCTTAAAATGTATAAAGCAAAATTAACGTGATTACAGTGAGGAGTTGACAAATCCTTCATCAAAGTGAGAGAATTGCTCACTGCTCATGCATTTAATGATAGGACAAGCAAAATTACTAAGCATATCTGATTTTATGAACTTACAGCTCAATACTTAAAGAAGACACTAAAAAATAAAAGAATATATTTTTTCAAAGTATATGTGGAACCTTTTTTGACAACATGTTGGGCCATTAAGCAGGCCTTGACAATATCAGAGAATTGGTATCGTTCTGTCTCTATGAGATTAGTTCCTTTATATTCTAACTTAACCTGATAAAAATTCTAGATTCCTACAGTAAATATCCCTAATAGTGAAATGTTAGACACATTTATGTTAAACTCAATAAGAAGAAAAGGCTGCCCATTATTGCTGCTTCTGTTCAGCATTATATTAGAGGCCCTTAGCCAAGGAAAGGTAAAGATGTAAAGATTAGAAAGAGATAGACTCAGAATTTCATATGATACAATTATATACAAAGAAAACTCTGAAGAATCTATAGAAAATTACTAGATGTAATAAAAATTTCAACAAGATAGTTGATATTAAGATAAACATACAAAAATTAATTGTAACTCAATAAAGCTGTTAAAAGTGAATTGCATACTGCACTCCAGGAATATAGAGTTCAAAATACTTAAAATATACTGTATACAAAAGTAACAAAAACCATATAGTACATAGGAACAAGCCTCGCAAACGTGGATGATTTCTGTGTACAGAAAAAAAATTTTATGTAAACAATTTAAAATGATATAATTAAATGGAAAATATATACTATATAATATACTATATTTTGGAATGAGAAGAATCAATATTGTAAATATGTCAGTTATTCCTAAATTGATCTGTAGGTTCAATGTAATTCAAATAAAATCCTAACAGGATTTGTTGTGGGACTTTACCAGTTGATCCTAAATTTTATGTGGAAGGGCAGTGGACCAAGAATAACAACAACAGATCTGAAGAGCAAGGTGGAAAAGACTTATCTTCCAGTATCAGGACTGATTTTAACTGTGTTGTAATAAAGACAATGTGGTGTTGGTAGAGCTAAATCAAGAAACCAATCGAACAGGATATAGAACTTTAAAATAAATGCATGCATATACAAAGACTTAATAAATAACAGAGATGCCATTAAAGATCCCTGGAGAAAAGAAGGTCTATCTAATTAATGATCTGAGGCATCATTATGGTTATGGCTATACATATAGAAAAAAGTGAAATTGGAAGCCCTACCTCACACCATCAAGTAAAATCATTTCTAGATGAATTTAGACTTAAATGTGGAAGCCAAAACTTTTAAACCTTTAGGGAAAAAAAAATGCAGGGGAATATCTTCATTACTTCAAGTAAGAAAAAGTTTCTTACATAAGAAACAAAACATGCTAACCATAAAATAAAAGATGGATAAATTCACATGCCTTAAGATTAAGAGTATCTGTTCACCAAAAGATACCTGACAGAAAAAAGCTAAGCTACAAACTAGAAGATATTTATAATATACATCCAAGAGATGTAAGGAATCACAAATTAATTTAAAAAAAAAAAAAAGACAACCTAATAGAAAACAAAAGGGTAAAGGCATGGCCAGTCATTTCACAGAAAAGAAAACATAAATCCCAGCATGAATCTAAAAGATGTTTAACTTCATTGGTAATCAGGGAAATTCAAATTAAGACCATAGTGAAATACCATTTTATACCTACTTAAGTGACAGGAATTAAATTTGACAATGGCAAAAAAATATGAACTCTGACAAGATTTATTAAAGACTCTGTATCTGAAACTGTTGATGAAAATATAAATTATTAAAACGCTTCAGAAAATAACTTACATTATCATGTGAGGGTAAATATTTGTATGGCCTGTGAACCTGTAGGGAAACTCTTACTCGTGTAAGAGATATGCACAACAGGGTAACTGTCAGTGCTGTTTATAATCTAGATTTGGTGTGTTTTATCAACCGGCCTAGACTCTACAAAAATAATAAATATAATATTTGATATATATAAATATGATAAGTTCATTGATGTATGAAAGTTTTAAAAGGCCAGGAGATGTTCTAGATTTAAAGAGTAAAGAGACATGATAAAGAGATATGATTTTAATTGAATTCTAGATTAAAATAGAAGAGCTATAGAGAGGGGTGCCTGGGTGGCTCAGGGTCAAGTATCCCGACTTCGGCTCAAATCATGATCTCACAGTTCATGAGTTTGAGCCCCATGTCAGGCTCTGGGCTGACAGCTCAAAGTCTGGAGCCTACTTTGGATTCTGTGTCTCCCTCTCTCTCTGCCTTCCCCTGCTCATGCTCTCTCTCTCTCTCTCTCTCTCTCAAAAATAAACATTTAAAAAAATTTTTAAAAAAGAGCTATAGCGAGGAAAAAAGAAGAGAGTGGAAAATTTGAACATGGACTGTATATTAGATTAATATTTTATCAATGTCAGATTTCTTAGGTGGGATTATAGTATTGAGGTTATGTAAAAGAATATCCATGTTCTTAGGAAATACATGCTGATGTTTTTAAGGGTGAAATGTTATGTCTGCACTTTACTTTTTTTTTTTTTTCCAATATATGAAATTTATTGTCAAATTGGTTTCCATACAACACCCAGTGCTCATCCTGCACTTTACTTTTATATGGTTCAGTAAAAGGAAAACAATGTATATGTCTATGCAGAGAGAGACAAGAAGCTGGTGGAGGAAATGTTAACAATTCATAAAGGGTATTTGGGGTGCTCATTATAATTTTGTCAATTTTGCTCTAAGTTTGACATTTTTCTTTTCTTTTTTTTTAAGTTTGACACATCTCAAAATTAAAAGTGGGAGAGAAAGCCAGTAACACTAAACAATATATCATTAAAGGATGCATATACATGTGACAAAACTATATAATAAAAAAGAAAGCAAAATACAAACAAAATTCAAAGTAGTGAAAGGTCCACATAGGTCATTCAGTGTGTTGGTAGTGCTCTGATTTCTGCGATGGACTCATGAGTGCTTATTTATTTTTACTGTGCTTTGTGACTTACATATGAGACATATTCTTTTGTGTATATCCAAGGAAAAGAAGAGAGACGTTAAATTGAATTACCTGAGCTATGCAATAGCTATGGGATAGTAGAAGGAAAACACTTGTGTGATTTGGTCTGACCCAGTAATTCCGAGACTTATTTGACCAAGGAAACTCTTCATAGAACACACCTGAAAGTACAGTTGCTCTCAGAGTCCTTTTGGGAAATGATGCTTGAATTTTAAAAGTTAGCATGCTGATAAAAGTAAGCTTTATTTCACAGAGATATAAGTATAAATACTGTTTGTCTGGTTAAATTAATGAAGACATTTCAACCTTGGTTTTAGGAAGAATTACCTTTTTTATTTGACCACTTCTATCCCCCACCCCACCCTAGAGTTTTATGGAATGCTTGGTTACTAGAAGTTGTCTCCAAACTTTGATTTTTTTATTCAACTGGACCATTTATACAGTCTTTGAAACGAAACCCAAAATAACCTAGAGCCGTATATGTGCACTCCTGTTCAGACAAGACTGATACTGGTGTATTGTTGAGAACAGACTAGATGTTGCTGCAGCAACAAACCACTCTACAATCTTAACAAAACAGAAGTTTATTTCTCACTTAGAGCTACATGTTGTGGGTGGGTTGGCAAGAGGTTTTACTCTATGCAGTCATTTGGAGATCCCTCCTTGTTGGAATTTATACCACCTTCCAGTTGTACCAGCCTCTGTAGTCTTAGCATCAGGTTAAACCAGAGACTAGAGAATTACCCTGAGAAATTCAGCTGGGAGTGACCCACGTCACATCTAGCCATGTTACGTTGGCCAGAACTAGTCATGTGGTTCTGTCTAACTGGTGGGGACTCAGGAAATGCAGAGGAGCTCTCCGTCTCTGCCATAGATAATATTATATTAAGACTAAATTGGAATGTGGCAATCTTGGCAAAAAGATACAGGTTCACATAACTGCTTGTTTGGAGTTGAGGTTTTATCTTTAGACTCTATCTTAGATGTTAAAAATCATATATAAACAATTTAGTGTCACTTATTTTTTGGTATTCTATGCAAGTGTTTTTCCCTTCAGGTTGAATATAGATAATTGAGATGTAGTGCATAAATAAATCAGCAAAAGCAGCTAAAGGGAGAATTAATGACATAAAATTAATCTATACATTAATATTCCTTGTTTTCTCTCTTTTTAATGACAGCATGGAAACATTCCTTTTGAAGACAAGATTTCATCAGTTAAAGTGGTAGGTTAATGTAACAGTAAGCTAAATGTTATGTTGAAACTATATTCATTGGTTAATTTATTTGTAGATCAGCTAATGCTTTGTAGGTATTAAATATATTTCAGTGTATTTAGAGTAGATAAGAATGGTAAAATGATTGAATAAATGTTTGTATGCACAGTTCTGTGTAATGAAATGGAAAATTTGGTCTCTCAGATTATTTAATCCAGAAAATAATAATCTTGTATGTTAATTTGAAACCAGTATGTGTTCAGGATTAATATCCATAAAAGAATATCTGTGACTTTTCTGAATTCCTAGTCACAGTGACTTCTCCTAAATACTGAGAATACAGTAGGGGTCAAGACAAAAATGTCCTAGACTTAATGGATTTTGAAAGTCATTACAGTTCACTACATGCTTTAAATGTGGAATAAGGATGGTGAAAAGGAAAAAGTGGGAGGCGCCTGGGTGGCTCAGTTGGTTGAGCTTCTGACTCTTGATTTTAACTCTTTTAGCTTTTGGATTTAACTCCCAGGGTTGTGCGATTGAGTCCCAAGTCTTACTCCGTGCCGAAGGTGGAGCCTGCGTAAGATTCTCTCTTCTTTGCCCCCTCCCCTACTCGCACTGTCTCTCCCTCTAAAAATAATAAAAAATAAAAAATAAAAAAGGAAGAAGTGGGCATTAGGAATGTACAAAACAGTGAATTAAAAATAGTTTTCCTTTTTGAGAAAGAGATGTTTTAACTGAAGCTTCAAGGATAAGTAGGAGCGAGTCAGGCTCAGTGGAGAAGTTTTATGAGCATTGTAGGCAGAACAGTATATGCAAAGTCCTAGAGAAAAAAGGAGCACATAGAGCATTCCAGGAGCTGAAGGAGAATCAACAGGGTACTTAAAGTGAGGGGAAAGTGGGAGGAGAAAAGGTAGAATGTCTTGGTAGAGGCCAGATCCTATACCTCCTTAGTAGTTTTAAGGACTTTGAAATTTATTCTGAGGACAATTGAAAGTCCTTGAATATTTAAGCAAGGATGTGTGGCAAGATCAGATTTAAATTTTAAAAGATGACTGTGGAGAGTAGTTTAGAGGAAAGTAGAAGTGGATACAAGAATTCCTGTGAGGCCCTTGGGAAACCGAGATGGGAGATGAAGATGTCATGGACAAGGTGTGTTTTACTTTAGGTACTCTTTTTTTTTTTTTTTTTTTTTTTTAACGTGTATTCATTTTTGAGACAGAGGGAGACAGAGTGCAAGGAGGGGAGGAGCAGAGAGAGAGGGAGACACAGAATCCAAGGCAGGCTCCAGGCTCCGAGCAGTCAGCACAGAGCCCAACGTGGGACTTGAACTCACGAACTGTGAGATCATGACCTGAGCCGAAGTCGGATGCTTAACTGACTGAGCCACCCAGACACCCCTTACTTTAGGTACTCTTGAAGAGATGGGTTCATGTTTCTTTTAGGCAGCACGAATAAGTTTCTTTGACTTTTTATTCATTATGTTTCTTTTTTTAGGATTTTCTATGGCATCCAGAAGTTAATGGTTCTATGAAACAGTGTATCAAAGTATGGACTGAGGTCTGTATTTGAACATCTAGGTCTCTGGTTTTAAGCAACCAAATTTTAAAAGCTCATGAGCACTCCTTGTGTTTCTCCCCCTTACTTGCCTGTCCTACTCTTCTGTCTGTGCCAACTTTCTTCATAGTGACTAATTGTGCTGGATGAATCTGGTCACTTTACTGAGAAGAAGGAGTTTTGATCTAGTACCTCTGCTGCCACCACTCTAACCCTACTGTGGTTAATGCTGATGCCACATTTTCCAGACAGAATTTTCTGTTACTTCTGTTGCCCAGTTAACTCAAACCCAGGTCGTCTTCTTGCACAACATACATTCTCTTGAGCATGTTCCCATTTTTTCAAACTCATGCCCAGATTCTTCAGGAAACTTTGTTGTTGTTGTTAAATAGCCTGTTTTCTTCCCTTTTATCATTACATTTGTGGCCCAGAAGTCAAGTCTGGCATATTTTGGCTCATAATGTTTGGAGATAGATATAAGGGCAAGCATTCTATTCACCTCGAAAACCCCAAAGTCCTTTCTAGAATCTCCACAGTAGTCTCCATATAGCTCTTTGTCCTTTAATTAAACCTGTCTTCTTTCCTTAGAGGTATTTGCATTTGGGATGGATAAAACAGTATTCAATTTTGTTGACCTTGTTTTGCTTAATTACTTATACTGCACTGGTATTTTTCTTTGCTTCTTTTCACAGTACATGTTCAGCACTGCAACCACTTCATACACCAAATAAGCTTTTGTAGGATCCAGTGGGAACCTAGTCAACATTTCTAACATTTTTTTTTTTGACAAAATGTGTTTCAGTTTTCAAAAAACAAAATATGAAAACAAATTCTAGAATTCAACTTTCTGGTAACTTGCAGTCTCACATAATTATATTTTGTCTTTGTTGATTTGTTTATTCCAAAAGTGTAGAATAATGTTACATGTATATATTTCAAATGATTTAAACACATGTTTTATGTTTGTGCTGGACCTGAAAGTATATCATTAAAGTAGTAGAAATTCACAGTTAAAGAAACATCAATGCAGTATAATTTATAAGTCCTGTAAAATCATCGATAACTTTTTTTATTTACTAACCTGGAGTTACATTGCATATCCAGATTTTCAGTTCTTGTAATTTGCTAAATCTAGTTTTTAGAGCTTTAGATTCTATTGTAAGATTCCTTATGACTACTGGGGGATAGGAAGGATTCCACTTATTTAGGTAGATGGCTGTGTCATTACTTAAGATTGACTGATGGATTGATTTCATTTATTTAAAAAGTATGTATGTATGCATGTTTTTATGTATTTTTTTATTATTTTCGTAGTAAGCAGCTAGACCCTGAGAATACAACAATCCATATTATTATTATTTATGTGATATTGCTGGCTTTACATTTGGTGTTAGGAGTGTGGCTAGTAATTAATTAGCCTCAGTCTCAGCCTTCAAAGAATTTTCAGTATCTAGTGTATAGTGACTTTCCGATGAATAATAGTATGGTAAGATGAAGAGTAAGTACAGAATTGAGCACAAAGAACTATGAAAGCACCATGGATAGAGGCACTTAGGATGGGGGTTGGTTAGATACAGGTGATGGTTTAAGAAAGCTTTACAGAGGAGGTAATATTTCCAGAAGAACTGTGGGGTTAGAAGGATACACTTATTAACTGAAAGTTAATTATTGTAGCCTACAGGCATAAAAGCAAAGTTGAATTTAGACAACTCTGCTGTGATTCAACAGATATTTATTAATCACCTGCCATTTTCTAGGTACTAGGCTAAAAAGTGCTGATACCCAGTTAACATGATAGAGTTCCTCTCCTCAAAGAGCTTCCAGATGAGTGGCAGATATAGTTAATTAAGAAAGTAATGTGACAAGTGCCAAAATAGGGGAAGAATAGGGTACAGCAAGATTACAGAGAATAGGCACTAACTATAAGTTTTCAAAACTAGTTTTCAGGTAAAGTGATTTTAAGGGTGAGGGCCTGTTATGAGAAAGGAGGGTTGTTTCATGCACAAGAAGTAGCATATGCAAAGATACTGAAGATAGACTATAGCCTATTCAGGGAATCACTAGTAGTTTTAGTATGGCTGGAGCTTAAATTCAAAGTGCTTTTTTTATTTGCATTTGGTTTTGGCTGTTATTTCCATGTGCCTCATTTGAGGAGAGGGCTAATAAGAGATGAGGTAAGCAGATATTATGAATAATATCTTAAGTTGTATTCGGTGTGGTATAAATTCATTTATCTATCTATCCATGTTTTGATTACTTCTAAATACTTAAGGGCATATTTCCTAAAAATAAGAATATTGAGTTTAATTTGTGTTCAGGGTAGTGGAGAACCACTGAAATGTTTAAACAGAATGGTGACATGTATTGAGGGAGTCGTGGGAAATTAGGGTAAACTGTGAAGAAACCAACAATTTAGATTTAATTCTGTAGGTGAAGGCACTTATTAAGAAGTCTGAGCTACTCAGATGGAATTGGAGAATCCGGGTATTGTGTGAGGTGATAGTTGAAGTTACTTGAATGGAAGACATTGAATAGGCACAGAGTTTAGAGATTAAAGAAGAGGACTTGGTAATGCAACTATCAAAAACATTTTGAGAAGGGGCAGTAAAGGAGGTAAGAGGAAAAGCAGGAGAAGAATAACTGTATCATGACACACAAGGGGAGGAAAGAGTTTTAAAAAGTGGACAGTCAGAAGTGTCACTTTAGGAACTAGACAGGGTAGAATGAAGCTAACAGAACGTAGAAATCCAGAATTCATGAATGGGATCAGTCTTAGTGCATGGTGAAGCCCCAAATCAAAATGTGATCAATTGAGGCATAAATGAGAGATAAGGAAATTCACATAGGGAGGGCAAAATGCTCTTCCAAGTAATCTGTTGGTTAACAGTACAAGGAGGAAGGATTTGAGAATGAGGCAAGGTTGAAGGAACATTTTTTTAGTCTAAAGATGATATATCATTTTGTAGATGGGGGAAGAAAGGAGGCTAGAGAAGGAAAATGAAATTGATGAGAATTGGAGATTGATCATTCATGGATATATCCCTGGACAGAAAAAGGGGGCCGATAGAGACACAGAGTAAGGATTAGCCATTAAGAGGATTAGCCATTGACTCTGTTGTTCAAGGAAGATAGGCTGGGAGAAGTTGTAAGAATAGAGGAAGTCTAGAGCACACAAGCCAGATGAATTCCATTTTCTCCATGAAATTTAAGAATTTTATACCAAAAGTGAGAAGGGAGGCAAGAGGGACCTGTAGAAGAGAAATAAGATTTGGGGTTAATGACTGTGACAAATCAGAAAGGGAGCCACCTAGAGATGAGGAAGAAATTCCACTAAAATAGCAGTGTAAAATGAAACACACTAGACTGGAAATGAGAGTATCCATGAAGGAAATTATTGGTATTCTTTTTCTCTGCTTTCATAGTCTTCTACCTTTATAATGAGACAATACCTGTCATTTTTACTTTTCTAGATGAGTCATATTTTTTTCTAATTAAATTTCTTGCTTATTTTTAATTGTTCCTTGCGCACATGATTATAATAGCAGGTCTTTTGATGTGAAAATTGCACTAAATTTAGGAGTCACAAGACTTAAGCTCTGGCTTTGTCCCTTACAGGCCTCAGCAATACCCTATAAACTTTTCTGAGTCTGTATCCTTAATTTGATATGATGTGTATAATATCTTCCTGCCTGTCTCATGGGTGGCAAGAATCTATATTCAAATGAGCTAATTTAAAAGAACTTAGTAAATTACTAAGTACTGTATAATTGGTAGTATTAGTAATAGTACAATTTGCATTTGATGAGGATTTCTACCAAATTTCTCCTTGTTTCTTTGCACATTGTGGTCTATGATAATTAGCCGTTATACATGTCAGATTTAGCTTTTCCAAAGATTACATTTCTTGCATTTTATTTAACATTTTTCTATGTACCCTCTAGTCTTCATTAATATTTTTTAATTGGCTGACATAATATACTAGAGCTTTACTCTAAACAGTTTACTCCAAATTCAGAATAATATTAGGCCATATTAAATTTCAGTGATATGTTTTGGGCTTTTTTTTTTAAGAACACCAAAAAATTAAACATACAAGCTTCATGCTATTCTGTATAACCACATAACCATGTAAGGTTTTAGGCATTGGCTGTGCCATCTTGTTATAATGAGAATCCAGTAAGGAACTCAGAAAATTAAAATGGATTTAGAAGGAAGAACTTTAAATTTAAGGCAAAAAGTAAGTGATGTTACTTATATTAATTCCCATAACTAGATGGAACACTCTTATGAAGATTTTTCTTTCTTTAGGATTCTGTTGCAAAGCCCCATGTGATTATAGCAGGAGCTGCCACAGTAAGTTATTATGCATATTCTTACGTACGGATTTTTGTTTCATTCTTAAGGACACGCTGAGGAAAAGTTAACTTATGTTAAATAGAATTCTTGATTGTATCTATATTTCAATTACTATTTCTATTATAATTAATGATGCTGATTTATTTTAAATTTTTTTTTTTCAACTTTTTATTTATTTTTGGGACAGAGAGAGACAGAGCATGAACGGGGGAGGGGCAGAGAGAGAGGGAGACACAGAATCGGAAACAGGCTCCAGGCTCCGAGCCATCAGCCCAGAGCCTGACGCGGGGCTCGAACTCACAGACCGCGAGATCGTGACCTGGCTGAAGTCGGACGCTTAACCGACTGCGCCACCCAGGCGCCCCAATGCTGATTTATTTTAATGAAACAATTTGAATAAATTTAGTAAACTTGGTGTTAAATGTCAATATTATTTTATTTATAAAATTACATTCTTCTTGAATGTCATACATTGAGTGTCTAATGTTATATCAGCTTTTTTTAATTGCCTTCATAGATTTCATGAAATAATTTGATGAAATTTTATTCTAATGTTGAATAAAAGTGGAGATTATCTTAAAATAATAACTTTTGTTACAATAGAGCAAGTTATAATTTTTCTGTGATAAATGCTGAATTAATGCTTATTTTTTATTTCTTAGTGGTCTATCAAGATTCACAATGGTAGCAATGAAGCTCTTTCCCAATATAAAATGAACATTACCTCCATAGCACCACTTTTAGAAAAACTGGCAAAGACTAGTGATGTTTATTGGGTCTTACAAGGTAAGGAATGAACAAATGAGTAATGAACAAATGTCATTATGTATATATTTTGAAGCATGGGTTTTTTATTGTCTCCTGTTTCAAGAAGCAGAATTACTCCTTTATGAGGATAAATCTTGAAATAAGGTTTGCAAAATTAGAATAAATTTGAGTTATTTGCTTTCCTTTTGTGAACTTAAGGAAGAGATAAACTAATAAATATAATAAGTGAAAATAAATAATAAATAAACAAAAATATCCTTCAAGGAGCCTCAGCATACAAAATGGCTGCAGCATATAACAAAAAGAATAAGTTCTCAAAGATAAATAAGATGTTTACCCCTGATTTTTATTTCTTACAAAGTATATTTATGGTGATTGGGAAATACAGAAAAAAATTATTAAGTCTGTTTCATAATATTAGAGTCATTGGAAGCAAATAAATTCTGGAATTGACAGAATGTATTTAAATTCATACCATCTGGTTTATACTTGGTAATGAAATTCTTTAAGAGAAAGTTGACATTAGATCAAGTCATTTCAGGAGTTTATTGAATGTCCATTATTTAATGTCTAGCACTATATGAAATTGCCTTGGATATTTCAGCAATTCAACTGGCTTGTCAGAAACTCTTACAATTATTTCCAAATTGAATGTCAAGTTAAACGGAACAGCAAGAGTAGTGATAATCTATTCTGCAATCTATATTATTTACAAACTAATTGTTAACCTTTCTTTTACTAAAATGAGAAAAAAATTATTTATGGTAAGTGATAAGGGACTTTGATCCTCAATAATATTACCTTCCAATTGTATGAGCAAAGCAGTGGCAGGAAAAAAAAAGATTGACTGTTACTCTTAATTCGGCAGTCTTCCCCAATCCAGTTTTATTTATTTTTTTAAATGTTTGTTGATTTATTTTGAGAGAGAGAGAGCATGCGACCAGGGGAGGGGCAGAGAGAGAGGGAGAGAGAATCCTAAGCAGGCTACATGCTGTGAGTGCGGAACCTGATGTGGAGCCTGACACAGAGCTTGATCTCAGGGATCCATGAAATCATGACCTGAGCTGAAATAAAGAGCTGAACGTTCAGCCAATTGAGCCACCCAGGCACCCCATTTTTCGGTCTAGTTTTCAATTCCCATTGCCCAGTGGTACTCAGTATCCCCAAATTTTAAACTCCTAAGATATGCTAGAACATAAAAATATTTCCTGAAAGCTGTGTACTAAGATAAGAGAGGGATAAAAGTTCTTTAGATTTAAAAGAGATATCGATTGATTCAAAGTATCTGAACTTTCACAACAGAATATGAAGTACAATCAGTGAACTTGCATGATCACTAATTCTATCAGTAGGGATTTTTTAAATGTGTTTTTAAAAATATGTGTTTTGTGTACAGATCCTGTTTATGAAGATCTATTAAGTGAAAATAGGAAAATGATCACTAATGAGAAGATAGATGCCTACAATGAAGCTGCAGTCAGCATTTTGAATAGTAGCACCAGAAATTCTAAATCAAATGTTAAGATGTTCAGTGTTTCTAAATTAATTGCTCAAGAAACCATCACAGAGTCTTTGGATGGCTTACATCTTCCTGAATCAAGCAGAGAAACTGTAAGAATTCTTGTATCTATCAGGAGATAGAAACTACAATATCTTATTAGTTTTAGCTATAAGTCACTATAATATGGTAACAAACAACTTATTTTTTTACAGTCTTAATTACTTGTAGTTATTCTATCTAAACATGCACGTAGAACTAATTTTGCTTTTATACATGTGAGAGTTTTAGTAAAAGAAGGAAAGAAGTTATGGGAGGGAGGAAATGAAACTTCATTTATTGAGTGCTCCTCATTCTTAATATACCTTGTCTCCTAAGCTTATAAGTTCTCACCACACTCCTGTTTAAAAACTACTGTATTATGTTCTCTTTGCCTTAAAAACCTTAAATGTGTAAGATCAAGCTTCTGTGAAGAGCACCTTTTTAAACATGTAGCATAATTTTTATTCTCTTATCGTTATTTTACCCTAAGTTTTATATGGGCTGCATAGTAGTTACTGAACAAATCCAGACAGATGGAAATAGGTTAAATAAGAAAGAGAACTGCATGGTTATAAATTGTCACATACAGTACAGCAGATATTATTTAGTTATTGTTTTCTTATAAAGGAGTGATTCTTAATCTTCTTGAGAATCACATAACCCCTTTGAGTATTCTGTAAAAAGGAATGATTCTGTTCCAGTCTTGCAGAAATGCGTGTTTGTGTGTGTATATGCATATACACACACATGGCTCTCCATATACTTTAAGGGGCTTTGTGGACCCCCTGGAACTGGTTAAGAACCTTGGGTTGGAGTTTGTAAGCTAGTATCTTCAAGATTTTCAGGTACAGAACTTCCTGAAGTTGCAGGGCTAAAAGTATGAGATTTTCTAAATAGTTGAGTATTTTGAACGTTTAGGCTTAAAAAATATAATCATCTTAGAGTTCCAAAATAGCCTAAACTATAAAATTTTTATAGAACTAGACTTGACTGAACTTTCAACTAGGCAGAATCTTGGCAGCTTATCTAGGAGATTTGTGCTATAATGAAACCATGTTGAAGATTCCACATTTTATTTAACATTAGAAATCTTAAAACTTTATAATTCTAAGTGCTCATAAATGATAAACCAAATGAAAAGCACATTACAAATATTGTTAGCTAAGAATTAATGATTTTTTGGTGGCAGTAATTTTACATCTTTTTTTACATCTAAAGACTGGCACTCTATCTTAAGTATCCTGCGAGTCTGCTAACTAAAATTCTTTGGGCTTTGACATCTGTCAGTATTTGTTTTACCAAAGGTCATGGCCCAATAGCCATGAAATCAGTGTTTTATTTTTTTAAGAATAGAATAGACAAATGTCAGAGTGCATTCTAGATAGTAAGGATAGATATTGTTTCCTGTGGATGTGTTCTGGGTCACATTATAAAATGAGTGTTTCATTATGGATCATAGTCCAAGAAGTTTGAAAAACCCTGAACTGGCTATTACAGATTAAGGAATACCATTATTTGCATACCATTATTTGGGAAATGGTAGCAAAGAGTACAAAGGCATTTTAGTTTCGGTGCTGAAAAGTCAGTAATATTCACAAGAGAAAATCTAATGCAAGATACATTACTGACAAGATAATAACCAAATAACTTGATTTGTTCACAGAGTGCAATGATTCTTATGAACGTGTATTGCAATAAGATTTTGAAGCCTGTAGATGGTTCCTGTTGTCAACCTCGGCCTCCTCTTACCCTCATACAGAAGCTAGCTGCTTGTTTTTTTACTTTATCTATTATCGGATATTTAATTTTTTATATAATTCATCGTAACACTCATCGGAAGAATAAGCCATGTACTGATTTGGAAAGTGGAGAGGAAAAGAAAAATATTATCAATACCTCTGTGTCTCCATTAGAAATACTTTTACAGTCTTTCTGCAAACTTGGCCTGATAATGGCTTATTTCTATATGTGTGACCGTGCAAATCTATTTATGAAGGAAAACAAATTTTATACACATTCAACTTTCTTTATTCCAATTATCTACATCTTGGTTTTGGGAGTGTTTTACAATGAAAATACTAAGGAGGTAAGAGTCATTTTCTTTTTAGCTCATGTTAACTCTTTCATCTCATTGTAAACTCTAGATTAAAGAAATAATAATCATGTACCATGCCAGAATATTCAAACACATATATAGAAGAGGACAAAAGGATATTGTGGTTGTACTTTGCCTGGTGGACTCTTAACAGTTGCTTTTTTTTGAAACAGTTTGGAAGAAATTCAGAGTCACATAAAGATTGTTGAAAAAATTGGTGAATAAGGATCTGTGAAAAAGATGTCATGACTTAGTGTTATTTTGCCTGTTTGGGAATAGGGAAAGTGGAGGTGTTCCCAATTTTATAATGGTCTACAAACATGAGATACTATTATCTTACGTAAAGTTTTTAAAAAGTAACTAAAAAATATAATTAACAAATGCCTATATGCACAAACATTTTATATTCATATATCTATACAGACATGTATACACACAAATTAGAATTTATGTAATAATGTGGGCACTGCTTATAATAGTCTGAATTTCCTGTTTTCAAATTATTGTAATTGCTCAGAATATTAGCGTAACTTCTTTTTAAGGCATGATTTATTTGAATTAATAAACTCTCTTGTAAGAAGTAACTTTCATATGAGGATGACTAATCAGTTTTTTCATCTCCTTGGGAAAATAAACTATAATAATGGACCATTTTTTCACAGTAAAATATAAGAGAACTGTAAGATCTTTTCTAGCTGAAACTCCTAAGATTTTTTTAAAGAAAATTATACAATGCCATTTTTTAGACTAACAAGCACATCTGTCAAACTTTAAATGTAATCTTAATATAAAACCATGAGTAGCAACTTAAATATATAAAATCTCCTTTAGTTTATATTAATTCTCCAATTCATATTATATTGAAATAGTTTCATTATATATCTTATCAAATAAATTGACAATCTTTAATTGTTTGTTTTTCTCCAAAGTTCTTTTAACAGAAGCATTAGCTTTATGTCCTATAAGAAAAATTTACTTAATAATACCTTCATAATGAATTGTAAAACAGACTGGTTCTTTTCCACAGACTAAAGTGTTAAATAGAGAACAAACTGATGAATGGAAAGGCTGGATGCAACTTGTGATTCTGATTTATCATATCTCTGGAGCAAGTACAGTAAGTATTTTGAATTTAAATTCAGAAAATATAGGAAACAGTGGCACTTTAATGTTTCTTTAAGGGCACCACCTCTTTTGTGTTTTATATTCTTGACCGTTTAGAGACCCATTTTATTTTCTACCCAACCTTTATGCCTTCCCATTCTTCTCCTACCACCTGACTCTTTGAGAATGTATAGTCTTCAGCCAATAATTTATTAGTAATACCTGGCCTTAATTTTAATGGAGTAGAAACAGCTGATAACCTAAGGGTATTAATTCATGCCACCCTGTTGGACAGCTAATTTAAACTTAGGAGGAAACAATGTAGATGACACTTAATTGCAAAAGATTTCAAATAGACAAGTTACTATCAAAAGAAATCAAATTAGATGACTATATTTATATTCTACCCTTACTTGTATTTTATATTGTTACACTTCTAGAGTTTAAAAACCTTAGAACTCTTTTCCTCCATTATTCAAAGAACTCAGGTACTAATGGATTACCATTGTACCATTGATGTGCTGTACCTGGACAAAGTCATTTTTTCCTTCTCCCTAGTTGTCTTAAAAGATAGGATTCTCATGGTCTCAGGACACCCTGGATTTGACAGGAGTAAAAAAAAAAACAACAAAAACAAAAAAAAACGTATTCCGAGTTGTAACATTCCAGCTACGTTGCAATTAAAGCAGACTTTGGAGGGCGAACCTACATCGTATAACTACTTTTCACGCAAGTTTTATAGTGAAGGTACAAACTGATTTCTATAAAATATGCTTTAAAACAATTATGGAACTACTGAACTGTTTTTTATTGTTTTGTTTACACAAAGCACACATCTGTAAATAGTATTTGAATTGGTGATAAATTGAGATAAATTGAGATAAGAATTTTGTCCAGACAGAAGTATTTTGAAATTTCCAAAGTAGCAGTTAAGAAAACAAATAATACTGAGGTTTTCTTCAGATATCTCCAACAATTTGAAAATAATATTATTCTTCATTGAATCTTTTCGTTATTTTCAAAAATTGTCCATGATTTTATGGATGGTTTGTTTGAAGGGCAGAAGATAAAGAAATGAAGTATAATTTTTACTGAAATTGTATGGCTATGATGTGTATATTTGTGGCAGCAGTGAAATTCCTGTCGCACTGCAACTGAAGGGGACCTAGTGAGTTCAAGTTGGTACAGAAGATTGAAGACAGTAAAAGAAATCCGAGGCAAGGGGAGATGAGGATAGTAAGACTGTTTGTAAGCCCAGCTCAGAATTTGGAGGATAGATTTGTCAGATTCTCTAAAAAGTCAGTAGAGATGAATATTGAATCCTAGAAATACCCCTCACATATGAATAAGGATTAGATTAATTTGAGAAGGAAAAAAGTCTTTTGTTTTAAGAAAATGCCACTTAGAGACATAATTTATTGCTGACATATTAAAGGGTGATACTCCTATTTTAAAAAAATCAGATAGAAAGAATTAATGGCAGATTAAGTTCCTCAATTCAGTGATTCCAGAAAGAATTTGGATCATAAAAGGATGAAGGTAATTTGGCATTCTGTTATAATCATTTGCCAAGCTAGCATTCTAATTCTAATATATCTTAGACTACATCCCAATATATCCTAAATTACAGTTTTTAAAAATCTCTGTTCTGAAAGGACATACTTTTCATTAACAGACCATTTGTTATGATTAATTAACATATTCCTGTTCTTTTATATAATAGGATTTTGTGGTTAAAAATTACCTGTGTCTACATTAGCAAAGCATAATTAGCATGGGTTATAACATATTTTGGGACCTGATTCTTGGATATTTGAGGGATTACCCTCATTAAAAACCTTTTTTAACTGCCATGGTTATTTTAATTACATAATCTTAATGTTTTTTATTTTGAGTAAAATATGTTAAAATATGTCAAACTTTAGTTGTGCCATGTTTTTATACTAAAATAGAAACCATAAAAAAATACAGAGAATTCTTAAAATAATCCAGATGGTCTAGCAGATTGCAATTGTTGGTATAAACATTCTTTTAAAACATAATTTATAGGAAATAGGGATAAAACACTGTGAATTTAATATGGAGAGTACAGCGAGTTAGGTCTATACAGTAGATGATTTTGTGTTCCACAGTGGGTTTTTTTTCCTTTGGGAGTTTGTAAGTAACTTTCATGAAAGGATCTGAATAAAAGATCTTGAGGGAAAATTTGTGGGACTAGAAAAAGAACAGAATCTGAAGCCAGCCTAGCTATTAATTGTAATGCAGTTAAAATTCCAAACATATTTTAATATTAAAATTTTGTTGTAGTACTTGACTCATGAAAGATAAAAAGAAAAATAATTTGGATTAAAGGAGACAGAAGAGAAACGACAACTAAGTGCACTGTATGATACTTGATCCAAGATTCCTAAAAAAAATTTGTTTTTAAACCATAGAGGATGTTACTGGCACAGTCAGGGATATTTGAATGTAAATTTTACAATAGATACTGTTATAGTAATACTAAATCTTGGGTTATTAAAATGATATATGATTATGTAAGAAACTATTTTATCTTCTTAGAAGATACTTGCTAATATATTTAGGAACGATGTAGTCTGCAGCATTCTTTAAAATGGGTCAGCATGGTATATGGATATCCATTGTATTATTCTTACAACTTTTTTGTTGGCTTAAAATGCATTAAAATAAAAACTTGGGAGAAGTATTACATGAAATTTTCAATAATCCAACATTGGCAGGTACTTGGCAGATTGCTGTGATAGTGTTTAATTTAGTTTAAATGAATAGTGTTTACTTTTTAAATGTAATAACCAAGTCTGAAGTTTGTAGGCCCAGCCCCAGTCTTGAGGGGATTTCAAAGCATGTTTGTGGACAGTGATTAAAGTGATTGGGAATAGTTAGCCTAGGTTTGACAACTATTTTCAGGTACTTGTAGAACAATCAGATCTAAGAATCAGTGTATGCAAAAGGCTCTAAGGCTAGACTCTCCATTATGGAAGCCGCTAGACACATGTGGCTGTTGAGCACTTGAAATATAGCTAGTTGGAATTGAGATGTACTGTGAATGTGAAATACATACCAGTTAAGTATGATTAATTGTGATAAATGCATACTAAGTTCAAAAATTTAGCCTAAAACATATAAAATATCTTATTACATCCTCATTACATGTTAGAATGAAAGTATTTTGTATATATTCAATTAAATACATTATATTTATTAAAATTAGTTTCACTTGATTCTTTGAGCTTTTTAAATATTCTGGTAGCCATATTAAAAGTGCACTATGTGACTTGCATTTTATTTCTATTGCATAGCATTGCCCTAGAAGACTGAAGTTGGTAGCTTTTACATAGAGTTAGATTTCAACTTTTCTTGAAAAGGAACTTTATGGTAGTAAATGGCCATCTGAAAATGAATGGATTGCCTTGGGAATTTGTACATATTCTGCTGTTCAAAGTGTTCAGATACTTGAAGGGAATATTTTAGAGTGCTTTCAAGAATGAGGTGACAGGCTTAGATAAATCCTGAGGTTATTTTAATACGACATTTCCTACCTTCATCACTGTGATTCTAGTAGCTTACACCTTCATCGAAAATTTCTGATTTAACGATAAGACATTTAAAAAGAACTAATGATGAAGGGCAATAAATAAAAACCCTGTTTGATATATAGATGTCAGTGCTGTAAGAACTCTGAGGAAGGAAAAATGACTTTCATCTGAGAGTAAAGATAGGAAATTTTTGAACAGGGCTCTAAAGAAGAATAAGATTTGAATAAGCAAAATATGGTCACAAGAAGAATATTCCAGGGTAGAATAAACAGATAAACAAAGGAAAGGTGACAGGGAGGCACAAGAATCACTCTAGGAGACAGAGAACCCTAACAGTTTGGCTAGAGTAGAAGGGGTATTGAAGAGTTTATGACCTATTATAAATTGAGGGCTTTTTGCCTTCTCAGAAAAGAAAAAGATGTGCTCAAGGGTGCATTCAAGGATATATACAAAAGATGCATACATTGAAGGACTCATAAAATCTATTTAAGATGTCTACTTATTTTATTTTTTCCTACAAGGTATCACTTGGAAAACATACATTAACCTGAAGTGGCCATAAGTTTGTCAATGCTGGATAATCACAGAGTGATCAGATGCATCTATAAAATAGGAGCCAAAAAATGTTTACATAGATTTAGTAATTATCCCTAAAAGAATAATCTTATAATTGCAAGGGTTGGATGTCACTGAACAAGCCTTTTAAAGATCATTTCAAGGGGTGCCTGGGTGTCTCAGTCAGTTAAGCATCTGACTCTTGGTTTCAGCGCAGGCCATGATCTCGTGGTTCCATGAATTCAAGCCCCGCATCGGGCTCTGCACTGACAGTGCGAAGCTTGCTTGGGATTCTCTCTCTCTCTCTCTCTCTCTCTCTCTCTGCCTCTCCCCCACTCACGCTATCTCTGTCTCTCTCAAAAATGAATTAAAAAAATAAAAATAAATTTAAAAAAAGATTATTTCAAAACCAGTGCACTAGTTGTGTTGTGGAGATCATGATCATACACGTAAAGGAGTGGTGGCTGATAGGATGAATGACAGCATTCTAGGGTTATGAGAATTAGGAGTTATAAATGAGATATTTCCAGTGATTCCCATAAAATATAGATCAGGAATGTGTTACATTTCATTTAATTTCGAAGTGAAGATAGGAGGGGCGCCTGGGTGGCTCAGTCAGTTAAGCATCCGACTTTGGCTCAGGTCATGGTCTCGCGGTCTGTGAGTTCGAGCCCCGTGTCGGGCTCTGTGCTGGCAGCTCAGAGCCTGGAACCTGTTTCAGATTCTGTGTCTCCCTCTCTCTCTGACCCTCCCCCATTCATGCTCTGTCTCTCTCTGTCTCAAAAATAAATAAATGTTAAAAAAAGAAGTGAAGATAGGATGCTCTGAAAAACCATGGTAAATTATTCTAAGCATCTTGGTCATGATGTAACATTGATGTAGGAGAGTAAAATAAAATTGTTTCAGAAATTGAGCGTTGGGAGCACTTAGGTGACTCAGTCGGTTAAGTGTCTGATAGTTTCATCTCATAGTTTAAATTATCTCGGCTCAAATCATGATCTCACAGTTTGTGAGATGGAGCCCTCACATCAGGCTCTGCATTGACAGAGTGGAGACTGTCTGGGATTCTCTCTCTCCCTCTGTCTCTCTGCCCCTCCCCTGCTGGTTCGTTCGTTCATTCTCTTTCTCCCTCTCTCTCAAAATAAATAAATAAACTTAAAAAATTAAGAATGGGAGGGATTATGAAGATAAAAATCTTCTGCACAGCAAAGGAAACAACCAACAAAACTAAAAGGCAACCAACGGAATGGGAAAAGATATTTGCAAATGACATATCGGACAAAGGGCTAGTATCCAAAATCTATAAAGAGCTCACCAAACTCCACACCTGAAAAACAAATAACCCAGTGAAGAAATGGGCAGAAAACATGAATAGACACTTCTCTAAAGAAGATGTCCGGATGGCCAACAGGCACATGAAAAGATGCTCAGCGTCGCTCCTCATCAGGGAAGTACAAATCAAAACCACACTCAGATATCACCTCACGCCAGTCAGAGTGGCCAAAATGAACAAATCAGGAGACTATAGATGCTGGAGAGGAGGTGGAGAAACGGGAACCCTCTTGCACTGTTGGTGGGAATGCAAATTGGTGCAGCCACTCTGGAAAACAGTGTGGAGGTTCCTCAAAAAATTAAAAATAGACCTACCCTATGACCCAGCAATAGCACTGCTAGGAATTTACCCAAGGGATACAGGAGTACTGATGCATAGGGGCACTTGTACCCCAATGTTTATAGCAGCACTCTCAACAATAGCCAAATTATGGAAAGAGCCTAAATGTCCATCAACTGATGAATGGATAAAGAAATTGTGGTTTATATACACAATGGAGTACTACGTGGCAATAAGAAAGAATGAAATATGGTCCTTTGTAGCAACGTGGGTGGAACTGGAGAGTGTTATGCTAAGTGAAATAAGCCATACAGAGAAAGACAGATACCATATGGTTTCACTCTTATGTGGATCCTGAGAAACTTAACAGAAACCCATGGGGGAGGGGAAGGGAAAAAAAAAAAAAAGAGGTTAGAGTGGAAGAGAGCCAAAGCATAAGAGACTGTTAAAAACTGAGAACAAACTGAGGGTTGATGGGGGGTGGGAGGGCGGGGAGGGTGGGTGATGGGTATTGAGGAGGGCACCTTTTGGGATGAGCACTGGGTGTTGTATGGAAACCAATTTGACAATAAACTTCATATATTGAAAAAAAAAAGAATGGGAGGGAAATAATATTTCTAAATTATGTTTGCATATA
This sequence comes from Neofelis nebulosa, assembly GCF_028018385.1. Lineage (NCBI taxonomy): Eukaryota > Metazoa > Chordata > Mammalia > Carnivora > Felidae > Neofelis > Neofelis nebulosa. The sequence continues at coordinate 71,868,947 of NC_080785.1, read as the reverse complement.
TTTTAATATACATTTTTTGCTAAATAATTAAATAGGTAGTTACACAACAATTTACAAATCTAAAGTCCATGTTTTTAAGGGAGCCAAAAATGTGGCATTTTGTTTTTTGGTTTTTTTTATCTTCTCACTGGGAAAATGTGAAATCCAGAGTTACCTCGTATTCAGCATATCTGATGATTAATAACTATGGATATCTTATATTTAATTCTAAATGGAGGAAATACACAAAGTGTTTCACATTTATTAACTCCTGCATTCCTCATAAGAACCTTGTTATTTTGCATTTTAGAAAACTCGGACTTAAAGTCCCATAGCTGGTAAGGGGCAGAACCAGAATTTGAATCGGGTCTGATTCTGAAGTCTACATTTTTTTAGTGCTTGGTCTGTGTTGCCTAACTTTTGAACATAAATGTTTTTATTGAGCTTATACCAACTGGTAACGATGATCCATTGCCTTGATTAAATGTACTGGTTATGATGTTTCAAAGTATAGTTAGTGCCAACATATTTTACCTATTTATTTTTTGTCAACAGTTTTTGCCTGTGTACATGCACATCCGGGTTCTGGTTGCTGCATACCTGTTTCAGACAGGGTATGGGCATTTCTCATACTTTTGGATCAAAGGAGACTTTGGAATTCATAGAGTCTGTCAGGTAGGGATGATTTCAGTTCTTCTTCTTTCATTTTGACATAAAAATATGAATATGGTCATTATAAGGCCACCAATAATTTGAATATGACATTGCACTTTAAAGTTATGTTATTTCTGTGTTCTGTGGTTAATAATTCGAGATAAATAATTTATTACTGAGTGAAGGGAAAATGTAATTTAAGTGAATGTCTAATAAAAGGACCGGTACTCAAGGGACGACACTGCTAATTCACTTCAGTTTTATAGAAATGTACAGTTACCTGGAATTATTATAATATGCTATGTTTTCTTTAAGAAGAGGATTAATATTTATTAAGTTTCCACCTTGTGCTGGACACTTCCTGAACATTATTTATCCCTCATTACAACCGTGAGTTGTGATCTTCATGTTTACAGAAAGGACACTGAGGCTCAGAGAGGTTAAATAATTTGCCTATGGTCAGATAGTAAGTGGTACAACTCTAATATCAATCTGCTTAAACCCTGTGTTCTTTGAGTGACATCACACGGTCTGACATGACTGTTAACAGAGGTCCCAAAGTCACTTTTTAATTTGAGTAATATTATTTTGTATCTATGACAACTCTCAACTTAATCCTAAATGGGGTAAATCAACATCAAACAGATGAAATGGACACCCTTTTGTTGACGTAATCTAATCTCTGCTTATAAACCATAGCCTTAGGAAGGAGACTTACAATTCTCTCCCTACATTTAGCAAGATGACAGTTGTAGCCAGAGGACAGCTGAGGTTGGTGTTTTACTTGGATTTAGTTAATATAATGATGCATAAATATTTTATATTCAACTCTTTACAGTGATTGTAGAACAAATGTAATTTTAAGGATTAGTAAAATATACTTGCAGTTATTACTTTGGTCTTAAATAAACGTTTGTACTCTGTCAGAGAGAATCTGTCTTTGCTTTTCCTGCATACCTGGAATGAAAACCATTTTCTTCTCCTTTTTAATAGGTCTTATTTCGTCTCAATTTCCTGGTAGTGGTGTTATGTATAGTAATGGATCGGCCTTATCAATTCTATTACTTTGTCCCCTTGGTCACTGTATGGTTCATGGTCATATATGTTACTTTAGCACTATGGCCCCAAATAATCCAAAAAAAAGCAAACGGTAAATATACTCTCTTACTGTTAATAAATATATACTTTTCATGTACAAAATTTATTTCTCATTGTTAAAGGCTATTTTTTATTGAGACATAGTTTAAATTTATGTGTAGTTTTGATATTTGAAACTTTGTTCTTAAAGTATGTTTCCAAAATGGTACAGCTAAATAATTCAAGTATTATAACAGTGCAGATTAATAGTTTGCATGTCTATTGTATGTATGTGTTTTTTTTAATCTAAATTTTTCAAAGTTGTTTTACACATCAGCTGACGCAGCATTTGTCAGACTGTCCTGTACAGAGCCCGAGTGAAGACCACTGGAGGAGAGGAGAGCAATCCAATGGGGCTCCAGGCCCTTATAGCCTTCTCTCGTCTTTGGCAGCTCTGCTTTATATATTTTACATGTATTGAGATTTTTGGATAAACATTCACTTACAAAAAGGCTTTTTATGTCAGCCAGGTCTAAAGGGCACTAATATAATTTACCCTCTAGACAACTCTTTACACACTTACTGTCAGCCTGTTGTGCATATAAAGAAACCTGAGCGTCCAGAAGGTCGTCACCTTCAAACTCCACATAGCCAGTTACTGGTCATATTCAAAGTGAGGCCACATTCATTTCTCTTCATGCTTTTTCCCCCTGAAGATCATATCATTGAAATAAAAGCTTCCCTTTTTTGGAAAAATTAAAAATTGTTGTTTTTAGTAATTTTTAACTTAACTCTTTCAATCAAATATTATATATCAAAAATATCTTCCACTGACTTCCATCATAATGTCAAATAACTTTTTCAGGAAAGAGTTGAGTTCCAGCCTTTAATCAAGTCCATTAATGTCGTTGAATAGCCTTTGTACCTTAATCCCTCGACACAAACCTAACATATTAAATTAAATCAATATATATAAACTATGAACACGTAACTTAAAATATGCATACGTTAAAATACATTTTAAGGTTAAACGTTAGTCCATTAGGGAGTTCTTAAGCTCTTTCTTTGAAACTTTAATGTTTAAGCAGTGTTACCTAAGCTATATTCAACATGAATGTTTGTTAGAATTACATTGAACATATTGACATATTTTTCCAAATTTTGTTGTAACTTTGAATAGTACATGGGTATAATTGAATCCAGGAGATATTTTCAGATATATTTATAGTGGATGAACAGGAGATACGTAAGGTGTCAGGTGTGGGTTGTGGCCTCCTTCCTAGTGAGGCTGGTCCGTCTTTTCCTTTTTGCCCATCTTACAGTTTATACCACTTACATATATTTTATGTATCCTATAGGCAGCCTTTGATTATTGTAAGGACTGTGCAGAGTATTAATACATTAAACAGAGACTATTTAATATGTTTTTTATGTAAATTTATACTTTTTAGTAAATTAAATGTTTTCTCTCTTAGGAAATTGTTTCTGGCATTTTGGCTTACTGTTGAAACTAGCCTTCTTGCTGTTATGTATATGTTTTTTGGCATATTCTCAGGTTTGTACAGTCTTTTCAGTTTATATTTTGTTCTATTTTATTTTAAAGTTCAAGTCAAAGTATGTAAGAAGAGTCAGAGCTTTTTTTTAGCTTCATTTTTTAATGACTGTAATAAAAGTGTCACTCTGTAGTTGACTACTCAGTGTAGTTCTTTTGAGACCTATCTACTTTTGTTACCACTGTTTTTGTTGTAAGAGCAATTTAAAGCTCTTCCTCTGGCAATTGTTCAAAATCCATTTTACTTGACTTTGATCAATCAGACGTTTATTGAATGCCTCTTATAAGACACTACTCTAAGTGGAGATCAAAATTCTCTTGACAGAATTTGCAGCTTGGTTTGTGCATTATTCATTGCTTCAAAGTGTTACTTGACTTTTCCATAACTGCATAGACTAAAATTTTGGCAGTTAGTAAAACCAACTCAGGAGCAAATGGGTTTGTATGTATGGAATATGTTTAATTTAATAAAATTTTTGGTCATTTTCTTACCTCTACCCTTTTATCCCCCTCTTATGACGGTTGAGATGTTTTCAGCTACTTTAGCAAGGTGGCAAATTCCTACCTGCTGGTCAGTCCATCAGACAGACATATTATTTGGGCAGTATGATCTTTATAACAAAATATTTTAATTTGAATGCCTGTAGTTGTGACTTATTCTGTAGTTTGCTCCCATCTCCAACATTCCCTGTCTTGTACTTAGCTGTGTCAGGTGCAAATGCCATATAAGCATTGTGTGTGTGTGTGTGTGTGTGTGTGTGTGTGTGTGTGTGTGTGAGAGAGAGAGAGAGAGAGAGAGAGAGAGAGAGGGAGAGAGTGATCCTATAAAGCTGGTTTTTATTAGTTTGTTTTTGTAGGCTTTCATTCTTATTTTCATGCTTAGAAATAAAGCATTTTTATTTCTGCCTGACCTGCAAGGTTTTTTGCAGGAGATTTATAAATAATAAGGAAACAATAGCAAACGTATGAAGAAATAGCCAGGTAACTGCAACAGCTACTTGACACTTATTGATTAAAATTCCAAACACTCTGTGGTGCATCTGAGGGAGACCAGGGAAGGTGAACCAGAGGTTCAATAAAGGTTTCCCCAGCTTTGGATTAGTGTACAAAAGGAAAAAGTACATGGCCCAGTATAGCCCAGTGTCTTTCACAAAATGGGTGCTCACTAAAAACTTTTCTGTTGATCACATAAATAAATTTTTAATCAGAAATGATATGTTAAGTGCTAAATACATATATATGATCTACAGGACCATGTATTTCTAATAGATGCTAAATATTTCTATATTTTATTTTGATATTTATATTTCTGTACTTCATATCAATATTTATGGTCTATAAGTACTTTATATTGCAACTCTTGGTAAGAATCCGCTATTTTCTGAGGCACAGATTTTGATAGGACCTCTGTTTAATAAGTTATAGGTATTTTAAATTCTTAAATGGTTAAATGGAGGATACTGTATTTTATTAAAATAATAAAGTTCTTATAAAGATTCAGCATTACCTAAAATACAATGCTGTTTTCACTTTTTTGGTTTTTAATAGCCTTTTTAAAAATTGTTATGTTACATTTTCTATGCTGTGGCATTAGGTCTAATAATGGAGCTTTCCTTCAAAAAGTTTGCCGTCCTTCTTTAGTCTGGGAATTGAGGTTTTTGTTCTCTTCTTTGAAAGACTTCATTAATGTGCAGGAATGCACCCAAGACTTCTGCCCCTTCAGTCCCAGATTTTCCAGGCTTGTCAGATTAATAAGAGAGTGCATTCACTAACTTGACCAGAGTAAAATTGTAAACTTTGTTTCAAAGGCTGGTAATGGCATTTGGGTATGGTTGATTAAGTAAGGTGACTAATTCGGAGGATTCTTTTAATTCAGATGGTTAATTATAGATTATTAAGGACATTTAGAGAAGGAAAAACTGTATTTTAACTTTAACCATCATTCTTTAGGATATTGATATCATAATGGCTGAGGTCTTTTGTATTTTGATGTTTTGATCAGTAAATATTAGCTGCTTTATGTAATAGATTAAAAACCTTAAATGGAAGAATTTTCCAGTTACTAGCTTACTTTTTGTTTTAATTTTGCAGTCTCAGTAGCCTTTCATGTGCAGTGAAAGTAAGTTAACAAAAAAGTTTTAAGTCATCTTTATTAGCCGTTAGTAAAATAAATTTATTTTCAAATGAACGTCAAATTAAAGAATTTTTAAATTGTGAATAACTTTTTTATAATCCTAGTAGAAAACTATAATTTAGAATAGAGTTAGAAAACAAGTATTGACTCATACCATCTTATTTTGTGTTCTGGATTCCTTTTCTCAGGGTGCATTTGAGAAGATCTTTTCTCTTTGGCCATTGTCCAAGTGTTTTGAACTGAAAGGGAATGTATATGAATGGTGGTTCAGATGGAGGTTAGACCGTTACGTATGTATTTACCTTGTGATCTTTTGCCATTTCAAATTAACGCTTTAAAAGAATTATTTGGAAAATTATAATTATTTTTATTTAGTTTTAGTATAAGGAAGTATGTTGACTTGGTAAATTAAAGCAGCCCTCCTCCCATTTTTTTATAGTGGAGAGAGGGTATGCATGTTTGTATATATATATATATACATGTATATATACATGTATATATACATGTATATATATACATATATATATATGAGCAGGAAAATACTGTAAAAATGTTGTCTATAAAGTGGCCTTTCTTTGAGACATAATTTTGATTTACAAATGACCCTTCATAGGGGTGCCTGGCTGGCTCAGTCAGTGGAGCCTGTGGCTCCTGATATTGGTGTCGTGAGTTTGAGCCCCATGTTGGGTGTAGAGATTACTTAAATAAACTTAAAAATAAATGATCCCTATAAACTTAAAAAAAATAAAAATGATCCCTCATATATGTGTTTTGGCCATTCAACACAATATTTATTGAACCCTAGTATATGCTCTAGATGTTGGTTTTATGAGGAATATATTAGAGAAAGAAGACATACCACCAGGCTTCTAAGCCTTACAATCTAGTTTAAAACCCAAAGTTACTATTTATATTTAGGTACTAAGTTATATACAGTATGGATTTTGTGGTAGAAGTGTGTAAAGAAGAGAGAACAGTGTCATGGGTGATTCCGTAACTTTAATCTTGAAGGAAAGATTCAATTGGCCAGGAAATATCGAGCACAGCATTTGGAAAATAATGGACAATGAATAAATATTAATTACCTCTCTTCTCTCTTTCCCTTTTTTCTTCCATACTTCACTCATCCTATTTTTCATTCAACAAAGATTTTCTTTTTTTTATTGATTTAAAAAAATATTTTTAATGTTTATTTATTTTGAGAGAGAGAGAGAGAGAGAGAGAGAGAGTGTAAGCAGGGGAGGGGCACAGAGAGAGGGAGACACAGAATCCGAAGCAGGCTCCAGGCTCTGAGCTGTCAGCACAGAGCCCGACAGGGGGCTCAAACTCATGAACTGCAAGATCATGACCTGAGCCGAAGTCAGATGCTTGACTGACTGAGCTACCCAGTGCCCCAACAAATGTTTTCTTAATGCCTATTTTGTGCCATTTCTGGTTTCCAGTACCTATGCACTTTCCAGTATACTACATTGCACTTCAAAATCACATATAAATAAAAAGCTTTGCTAAAGTCTTGCTACCAACTTCTAAATTCTCAACCTAGTCATTACAGCAATCTACCATGATAGTTCACTTTAAACCTTTGTTTAAAAAAAAAAAAAAGGAAGCTCTATGTGCTTTCTGGTCTACCATTTTTTTTCCCCATTCTTGTGTGCATATGCTCCTTCTTAAAAGCATGATATTGGTGATGTTATTGTTGTTTTATTTGATTGAGAGTATCAAGATAAAATGTGTTTTATTTTGGTTGAGCATTTAAATTTTACCATATGTCTTCAGAATAGTTTATTGTTGTTGTTCTTTTTTTAAAGTTTAATTCCAGTATAGTTGACATATAGTGTTATATTGGTTTAAGGTGAACAATACAGTGATTCAGTAATTTTATACATTACTCAGTGCTTATCATGATAAGTGTACTATTAATCCCCTTCACCTATTTCACCCATCACCCCACTGACCTCCCCTCTGATGACCACCAATTTGTTCTCTGTAGTTAAGAGTTTGTTTCTTGGTTTTTCTCCTTTTTTCTTTGTTGGTTTGTTTTGTTTCTTAAATTCCACATATGAATGAAATCATATGATATTTGTCTTTCTTTGAATGACTTATTTCACTTAGCATTAAACCCTCTAGATCCATGTTATTGCATAAAAAGATTTCATTCTTTTTATGTCTGGATAGTATTCCATTGTGTGTGTATATATATATGCACACATCTTCTTTATCCATTCATCTATTAATGGACACTTGGGCCAATTCCGTATCTTGGCTATTGTAAATAATACTGCAGTAAACATAGGGCTGCATATATCTTTTCAAATTAGTGCTTTTGTATTCTCTGGATAAATACCCAGTAGTGGAATTATGGGATCACAGGATAGTTCTACTTTTAATTTTTTGAGAAAACTTCATACTGTTTTCCACAGTGTCTGTACCAGTTTGCATTCCCATCAAAGTATACAAGAGGTCCTTTTTCTCCACATTCTCATCAACACTTGTTTCTTGTGTTTTTGTCATTATTTTGAACTTCTCTTTATTTCTTCACTTGCGGCTGAGACTGCTCAAAATGAACCAGCTTATCTCATATTGTTGCAAGAGCTGTGGATAGTTTCTAACAATCCTTGATTGTATGTCATTTCTTGAAGTTTAAGACCTTCATTTAATCTTTAAGCTTTTAACCTACTTACTTTTGTATATATTGTCCTTATTTTCCAACTATTTCTGCTACTTACTGAAATCTAGCTGTTTAAAACAAATTTTCTCTTCTTATTTTTTAGGTAGTCTTTCATGGAATGTTGTTTGCTTTCATTTATCTGGCTTTACAGAAGCGTCAAGTACTTTCTGAAGGAAAGGGTGAACCTCTTTTTTCAAACAAAATTTCAAATTTTCTATTGTTTATTTCAGTAGTTTCTTTCTTGGTAAGTTTCAAAGTGTAATCCTCTAGTTTTCCAAAATCCTAAATGGTACAGAATATTAACATTAAGAGATAGGGATTCAATCAATTATTTTTAATAAATCTTTACTTTTAAAATCCTTTTTCTCCATTTTCTTCTCATTGAACATAAATGCTAAGAGAATGTATATATGTATGTGTATATATGCATGTGTTAAATATGAAGAATGACTGAGGACTCAGTGAAATGGAAATTTGTAAAAATGTAATAAATTTGGGGAAAAATAAAATGTGAGGTGTTTGACAGGAAGAGTGATCATTGCCTCATGATCACTATTTCCAGAGGAGCACAGACCTGTGCTCCTCTCTGTCTGCTTTCTTTTACTTAACAGTTGAGCATACCAAAATAAGTGATGACCGAACCTGTGGGCAGCTTTCACTAAGGCTTTTTAAATAACATAATGGAGCATAATGTTATTAACAAAACAAAACAAAAACTGTGTAGATTATGAGGAAGCTGCTTCATTGAGTCATAAGTATTTTCAGGAACTGATCCATATATATTCTTTTTGTTTTAGACCTATTCCATCTGGGCTAGCAGTTGTAAAAACAAAGCAGAGTGCAATGAACTCCACCCATCTGTATCTGTGGTGCAGGTAATTATCCTGATTTAGGAAAAAAAATGTTTTTCTTAATTCTTGATAAGAACACAGTCTTTAGAAGCAGAGAGATTTGAGATCAAACTATAAAATGTAGGTATGTTATTTAATCATCCTAACCCCTACCTTCCTTTACTGTACAGAAACCTTAAAATTTCTTTTAAAGGGTTGTTACGTGAAATGTATGGAAATTGTCAATATTTGTCACTTTACAGTAGGCATTCAGAACTTGTTAACTCTCCTCATGTTTGCTTTGTCTTCATTTACTCATATTTCTTTATTAAATCATAACTATCAGTGTGTTAAGTACCATGCTACATGTAAGAAGTTTACTGTTAAGATATATACAGCTCCTGCCCTCATAGAATTTATGGTCTAGTAGAGATATGAACCAGTAAATATTTGTTCATTTAACATTTTGCATGCATTTAACAAATATAACTATGCACTAATATTATGCTGGGGGTATTATAGACATAGTTCCTATCCTCCCAGAGCCTCCATTCTTCTATTACAGATAGTAATCATATAATCACCACATAATTATAAAGAGTCGTATATGATGCTACAAGAGAATATAGTAAGGGGATATGACCTAGTTGAAGTTGTAGCAGGCATGGTCTGGGGTCATGAGAAAATTAAGTTGAGAATGGAGGGATAAAGGACAGCAAGAACTCAGGCCCTGCGATGGAAGGGAGCAAATTGACATTCAGGAAATTTACAGAAAGTTGTTCGGGCTAGAACTCAGCCAGCGTCTAGAGAAGTGTTTGGTAGCGACTGAGAGGTGGGCAGAGGCGAGGGGCAACTCAAAGCAGATTGACATTTTGCAGGGATACCTCCCGTTGCCAGTGATGATGGGACATTGTGATAGTGTGGCGATGGTTAAATACAGGAAGCTTTGGAAGCATGTGGGGTTTCTTCTCAAGCTATCTTGGTATCTGAGCAGGGTTCTTAGAGAAAGTAGTGTCTAAGCCATGACCTAATAAATGAGTAGTCCAGCAAAGAGGAGCAGGGGTCATTTCTAGAGGATCTTCTCTTAGGTCTTAAGTTCTCTTCAGTGCAAGGAACTATTTTATTCCTTTTAAGCCTCTATATAGTCAGTAGAATTGAGCATGTGACAGACTCTTAAAATGTAATTGATAATGAAATTTTAAACATTATGCTGTAGTCATGTGGCATTTTCACGACTTCTGTAGCCAGTAATAGTGCTTACCAGTAATGATTGGTATATCATATTTGATATCATTTCTGTTACTCATAATGGAAGGGAGGTGTTACCGTTCATGATGCACCAATACAGAACAATATAAGAAGAGCTAAAGGAAAGAGTAGATACACATACAATAACAGGCAAGCACTGCTAATCCTTATCACCTTCCTTTCCAGTCACTACCCTCTACACACTCCTGTTTACTTAATACTTTTTCAGTGAGGGCCTCAGCCCCTCTGGTGCGGAGGAAAAGAATGGACAGGAAGCATAAATTGAAGCAAGTACTAATTTTATTAGCAGCTACTTCTTTTCAAGGGACCCAGTCCCCTACTGTAAAAACCAGATCATCCAGGGAGCCCCAAATTTTACATCCTTATCACACTTCACTCTTATTTTCAGATGCCAAAGGGTAACGTAGGTGTGAGGGTATAGGTGTAGATGTGTGTATATAGGACATTGTGGTTTTTAAAAATGATATATATGATTGTGTACCTTTAGCATACTTATCTGAGGGAGCTTCTTAAGATTTTAACATGTACAAGATTCCTAGTTTTCTGTTAGAAAGTATTTTCCCAGCCTGGCCTGCAGAAGGCTTATATATCAAATCTTTTTTTTTTTTTAATTCAAGTATAATTAACAGTGTTATGTTAGTTTCAGGTGTATAATATAATTGTTCAATAATTCTATACTCTCAATCCTTCTATCTGTTTCACTCTTGTAGAGCAATCCTAGAATCCTGACCTTTTAGTTTTGCCCATCAATCTGGATAGAAATTTCCAGAAGGGCTTGTTATAGAACAGCATACAGGTGATTAACCACAAATAATGTATATTAAGTGCTTAGCACAGTACCCAACAAGTTATAAATGCTGAACAAATTTTAAGCATTATTATTATTTCTTTACAAAGCTAATAAGGATGGCTCCCTAGACCCCTGTTATCTTTTCCATGGCTATTATTTGATTTTCTATCCCCCTTATCACATTGTTTAGTAAGTGTATGACAAAACTCAGACTGGAATATGCTAAAGAAATAAGTACATATTCTTTCTAAAGTTAGAAAGAAAGAAAGAAAGTGATTTGCTTAGAACTATTCCTGGATTTTCTGAGAGCTCAGACTAGTGATTTGTAGGTATCTATGTCATTCTTCCTAGCATTTTACAGTTTACGCAGTACTTTATAATAACTCATTAAATGGTTTCATGTTCAAGGGTTTTGTGTAGGTCTCACCTTTATGATTTTTACCATTACATATACCAGCTGTGCTATTAAACCTAATATGTTTCTTAAATGACTCACAGTGCATGCTATGATAAGTACCTCTTATGTGTTTTCTCATCAAATGCTCACATCAACCTTCCAAGTAAATCATATCCCTATTTATATGAATGAGGAAACAGACCTAAGGGAGTAAAGTACCTTGCCTTAAATCCCAAAACTAATACAAGGGAAAGGCCAGATTCAAACTTGAGTCCCTTTGATGCTATTGCCCATGAAGATCACTCAACTTAATAGTACCTGAGTAGTTCACTTTGGTTCCTTTTTCCCAATGATTGAGGGACCCACAGATCTCCTATTTGCTCATCTTGTATGCATCCCAGAGGCTTCTTCCGAAAGCCTTTGACCAGATGCCCAGAATGATCAACACTGAATATGGGATTTTTCTCTGAAGTGCAAATAGATCTTTCAGTCTTTTTATGAGAGAAGTTTTAGGAGAGAAGATGTTTGTGAAAGTGAAAACTTTTTTACTTAACAATTTCTTTGTTCTTTATAAGGAGAGTAGATTCTAAAGAGAGCTCTTTGCTTGATAAACTAGTTATTGAGTGTGACACTGAATTAGAAGTTTAGAAAATTCAAGATTATTCCACCTAGTACAGAAGGGTGGGGGAGAGAGGTGAAGGCCAGCGCCCAAAAGCTGGAGATTGTTTTTGGAGAGAAGAGATCAAAAGGAGAAAATACATTACATGTGAATGCAGTTCAAGGCATCATTTGCCTGGCCATACAGAGCAAACATGAGGACATCTTAAAAGTCCTGCCATTTCTCATCTTTACATGGCTGTTAGCGGAAGGAGGCTTTTGAAGAGAGCAAAAGGAAGGCATATGGCTGCCAGTCAGGCAGATACTTTATGGAAGAAGCCAAATTGTATCATGAAATTTTATGAATTTTGCTACACAACATAGGATATCATTTCTTTCTACACAAAGGGCCTCACGTGGGTTTACAATTTTTCAAATACACATAAAATTGTTCAGCCATGCACTACCTACATTCTGCACTGGCATGCGGTATACATACAGAGCACATGTTGAGAAACCTAACATGGACAGACTCTAGAACAAAAATGACTTGCCAAAACTTTATTGAAAAAAAAACATTGTGTATGTATCAAATAGTCCAAGAACATAGATCATAAAGTTCTCACTTGACAGGAAGCAAACACTTTTAGTAAACAGATTATTTATTTTGCCTTTGTGGTTTTTCCTTAGATTTTAGCCTTCATCCTAATAAGGAATATCCCTGGATATGCCCGTTCAGTTTATAGTTCATTTTTTGCTTGGTTTGGAAAAATTTCATTAGAGGTTGGTACATTAATATTTTGTTCTATCTTCTATAGCCAAGTGTTACATGCAGGTGTGTGTGTGTGGCTGTGTGTGCATGAATCCAACAGACATTTTTAAAAAATCAAAGCTATGTTATTTATGGCATTATAGAAAAAAATTCAGAACTTTCAACAGCAGTAGAATAGTATGTTTTTAAAGCCTTACTTAAATGACTGGACATAGATGACTTTCAAATATTCTTTATATTGTTTTAAGCTTTTAAACACAACTAAGATGCTGAGATCAGGAGAGAAAAAAATTAAATAGATATAAATGAAATTTATAAATAGATATGAATGAAGACAAGCTGAGGGGATTTTGATTTGTTCTTCATCTCCATAATTAAATATTATTAGAATTTAGTTTATCAATACTTATCATAATAAAATTCAGGAAATTTTGTGATTGGAAATTTGGGGAAATTTTTTAAACTCATTACATTTTGTGTGCAGTACCTAATATGAATTATTTAAAACCTTAAAGTATGTTTTAAAATACATTCTGCCTATTCTGAGCTCTATTATTCAAAGTAGAACATTTTACTTTCTTAAATGTTTATTTATTTATTTGAGAGAGAGAGAGAGAGAGAGAGAGAGAGCGCGCGGGAGGGAGGGAGCAGGGTGAGAGGCAGAGATAGAGGGAGACAGAGAATCCCAAGCAGGCTGCCCGCTGTCAGCCCAGAGCCCAACATGGGGCTTAAACTCATGAACCATGAGATCATGACTAGAGCTGAAATCAAGAGTGGAATGTTTAACTGACTGAATCACCCAAGCGCTCCCAAGATAGAACATTTTAAAACAGTGGAATTCATATTGTAATCATAGAAGATACATTTTAGAGTATAAGATTTATTAAGTTGTTTTTAAAATAGGGAAAATAAATTTTTGAGTTCTTGAATAAATGTCCTATTATTTTTTTGTCTCATAAGTGAGACTGAATAGAATTTAGAATTATTAATCGAGAATGGCTTACCAAATCATTCAGTAGATATAAAGAATATTTTGCCAACTGCTTAATACTTGGAGTATGAGAGTTTGTATAAATTTTAATTGAATGAAGTTATAATTTGGTATTTCTAGTAAAAATAAATTTTAGGGCACCTGGGTGGCTCAGTTGGTTAAGTGTCTGACTTTGGCTTAGGTCATGATGTCATGGTGGATGAGTTCAAGCCCCACGTCGGGCTCTATGCTGTCACCACAGAGCCCTCTTCAGATCCTCTGTCCCCCTCTCTTTCTGCTTGTACATGTGCGTGTGCACACACACTTTCTCAAAAATAAATAAACATTAAAAAAATATATAGAAATGTTATGGTCTCATATTTGGGAGGTAGTTTAAGCATTTTTCTACTCTTTGATATTTTGAACCAATTTCATGAGAGAACATTTGTGATCACAATCAAAGTTGTAGTGGTGTCATCTAATATGTATACTCACATCAAAGTTGAAATATACTATGGAAGCATGAAAATACAGTTGAAAAAATTTGTCTGGCCATTCAAAGCACACTTGAAGACATGTTAAAATCCATGCCATTTCCTGCTCATGTATCCACATACAGAAATATGGTTCACAAATATAATTAAATATGCAGTATGCACATATATATATATATATATATATATATATATATATATACACTTATGTGCATAGACACACACGTAGTGATTCTTTATTTGGTGTCTAAATACCAGAGTTCAGATATCATTCTGTCAGCTGTCTTCTATGTCATGCAAAAAAAATGTTTTTTAAAGTTCTAAGCGTCCTGTTTCATTTCTTGGGGACTTTGAAGTAGTACTTGAGCAAGTAGGAGTTCTGGAGAGTAGACCACAGTAGACTTTTCAGGACCAAGAGTGAAACAGAATTAAATGGTTTGGAAAAAGCCTGCTAATGTAATGATGCTACCAAATGTTTAAGTTAGGCAAAACTATGAGATAGTCCTGGACCATCTGTACATATCTAACTTTAGATACTTTCCTTCCAGCTGTTTATTTGCCAGTATCACATCTGGCTGGCAGCGGACACAAGAGGCATCTTGGTTCTCATACCCGGAAACCCTATGCTCAACATCATTGTCAGCACTTTCATATTTGTTTGTGTGGCACATGAAATTTCTCAGATCACTAATGATCTTGCACAGATTATTATTCCTAAAGATAACTCATCTCTGTTGAAAAGGTTGGCATGTATAGCTGCATTTTTTTGTGGACTCCTCATCTTATCGTCGATTCAAGACAAATCCAGACATTAGGTTCCTAAGATCCTAAAAAACTTAAACTCTTCAGACTGATTTTGTGTCTGCCTAGAGGAGAAAAGTATCTATCTGGAGATATAAATGTATATGTAAATTAATTTGTGTGGCAAGAGGACAGCTCAGTGGCGTCTGTTGAACATGTGTGGTTGTATATATATTGGAAATGTACATCTCCAATGTGAAATACTGAAAAAAAAAATTGAAGCAGAGTGCATTGTATAGGACTGCATGTGAAAAGTCTTTTCTACTGGATCTATATTGCCATTTATAAATGATTTTAAGTTAACATGAAGGCAGGGAAATAATTACCTTTCCAGTAAATACATATAGATAATTTAATTAGCTTAGTGACACCACTGTTTTGATATTTACTAAATTTGTGGTAATAAGATTGTCTACACCTGTATTTATCATGCAACTTCCTACTTCACCGAAACTTTCTTACTCAAGAATGACTGCAGTATTGTTTTCTTATCATATGTGCAATGATGTGGAATGATAAACAGTATGCCTTTAATTTATATATGTTCATGTTCTGATGTTATCTGTTTCCTGACATGATTTTTCTTCCTAACTGTGTTTTTCAGGTATACCTAAATCTTTGTACACTTTGTCTCACAGAGTTGTTCTAGGCTCCATGACAGGGTTTTGTCACTGTTGATGCTGTTGCTTCTTTTTATAAAAAGGCCAAATTTTCTTTCCAATCCAGACATTCACATGTTTTCTTTCCTGAAGCTGTACCAGTGTAAAACCAGTACCCTGTGGATCCATTTAATGTTTTCCTTCAACTAATTAATTTCTGTCTATTTCCAATGTTTGGAAAGCTCTTTATAATCATTTTGGTATTTCCTATTACTCCCCCCTATTTTTAAAATATTTATCAATCTAACTTGTGCAGTGTAGTAAAAATTCAAGTTGTTACGAGTGAGATGTATTAACCATGAGTAGAATTTTAAGTAAACCGGTGACTTCAGGCAATGTATGTTTTTCATTTTGTTTTGTTACAGGCTAACTGTTAGAGGTATAAATTTATTTATCTGTTGTACAGATTTGATTATAACTTTTAATGTTTGAAAGATTGCACTTGTTTGTTCTTACTGTGTGTGGGATAAAATATATTTTCTGTTCATGGTATATGAAAATATGGAGTAATTTAAACAGTAAATAAACGTTCTGTGGATGCTTATTTTTGTATCAGCAAAGTATCAATTAAACTGTATGTGTCCTTTTTTTTTTTTTAATCTGGATCCATTAATGATTGGTTCAAATTTCTAATTCATTTATTTTATTCAGCTTAAGTTTATTTTCCCAAACTCTTAGTGTATCGGGAGAGGTCACTGTGATAGTCGAATAAGGAATGATTTAGTTTTCAGAGTCACAGAGGATAATCTGCTTTTCTACCCAGGAAGTTTAAGCATTATGCTTTATTAGTAGCCTTATTTGAAGATTTTAAAAATTTAATTATTATTTCTTCAGCACTGGATTTATGTGCTAGTGGTATCTTCCCATTAATTGTGGAATAATTCTCAGACAAAAATGTGTGTTCTTTCTTCTTCTCTCTTCTTCTGCCCTTACTTAATCTTTTGACATTTCCCAGATAGACAATTGTAATGATTCATTGCTCTGCCTCCTAGACTGCAGCCTTATAAGTAAAGAATAGTATAGTTATAAATCAAAAACTTCCAAGCACTGTGATCACATTATTCTTGCTGGTGTGGCTTGCCAATGAGTAGAGTGCATTTTAATTTAGCTTGTAAGTTTTATCACCTGAAAAAGATTCTTCCCGATGAAACAATTGAAAAAGAAAGATGACCAGTATTTCTCTGTTTTTTGGAAGCACTTATGTCTTCCAATCATGATACCCAATGAATATGTTTTCCTTCCTATTTGAACTCAAGCATAGAGCTTAACAAGCCATTTCTTCACATGCTCTCATTTCATATGTCCCACTCTTTTATTTATAGTTATATATCATAACTAAAATATAGTACATTTGTAATTAAAGCGTATTCTATTTACATTAAATTTTCTTAATGAGTTTTTATGGGTAAGAGGTTATTGTGGTAAAATTGCCATAAGGACAGCATCTATGAATGGTATATGTTTTAATACTGTTTCTGCATTGATTCAGATTCTGACTATCATAGCTCTGTCATCCCATTCTTCAGAAAAAGATGTTTAACAGAATATTTCAACACACTAAAATTGAGATAAAACCATGGAGGTTCTCTAAACTCAGATTGTCTGTAATATAAATCACACTGAGAAATCTACCATCTGGGCCCAAAAGATACTTGGTTGACTCAAATCTACTGCAATCCTTCCCCATTTCCTTTGCCAAACCTTCCCATTTTTATGGATAGCCAAAAAAGCATTAAATTCAGAGCCTTGAGCAAAAACCATTCACTGTACCTATCAGCTAGATAGATCCTATCGTTTGCTTTAGGTACTGATATGAAATAACATTTATACCCTACCATTCCATTCTAAGATAAATAGCCAGTTAAAATTTTTAAGGTGAGTGAATTTTTCCCCCACAAATGCTGCATTATTTCAAATGTTATCACAGGAAGCTTGTAAGCTTTGTAAAGTTAATTTTAATAATAACCATATCTGTCATTGTTTATATTTAATTTTTCTTACTAGATTATAAACATTAAGGCTAAATAAATATAAGACTAAGGGCATAACCTTCATGTGATAGATCCTCAATAAAAGCCAGTTCTTCAGAGAATGCAAGTTTTAGGACAATGCCTCATTCCCTTAAATTGTCTCTTCTGCTTTATATGTGGACTTATAACACAGAGCCAAGTTGGAATTTTTATGCTGCACTGTATTAAAATACTAATATGCTATCATATGGTTCAACCTAACAGCTTCCCTTTTGTAAAAATAAAGTAACTTGGGTAGTTATCTGCAGAACTGATCCTGACAACTACTTCAAAAATTCCAAATACTAAGTTTGGTTTTATTTAGGGTGATTTTGAGGATTGGTGAAGACAAGATAAATTTGAAAATCTCCATTAAGTCTATATTTGTCTTTTAATGAAACTCCTCTTAATTTCTTGTATAAATTAGAAGTATTTTCTATTTTTTTTAAAAGTTAGATCCATAGGGGCTTCTGGGTGGCTCAGCCAGTTAAGCATCTGACTTTGGCTCAGGTCACAATCTCATGGTTCATGAGTTTGAGCCCCTCATGGGGCTTAATGCTGTCAGCACAGAGCCTGCTTCAGATCCTCTGTCCCCTTATGTCCCTGCCCCTCTACTGCTCGTGCACTCTCTCTCTCTCAAAAATAAGCATTAAAAAAAAAGTTTAAAAAAAATTAAAGATCAATAAGGTAATATAAGCAAGAGACTATTTTCCAAAAGTAGAGTTGATATTATGAGCTAATGGTTTAATTAGAAATGATTTAACTTATTTCTTATTTACAAAATACTTTTAAAATACCATTTCAGAGCATAAAAATGGGACAGATCAATATTTTAAAAGGAAATTTGTGGTTACCTAGAAGTATTTCTGTCTTGCATAGGGCGAAATCTTCATGCTTAAAAGTAATTATTACAATATTTTAAAATTCAGCTAATTTTATTAGCTTTTACTTTTCATTTAGAAAGCATCTAAGACAATTTTCTGATAGTCACCAAAAAGAAAACTATTAACAAGATTTTATTTTTTAATTCTACAGCTACTGCAGATGGATTATTTCTTATAATCTCCATTGCCGAAATAACAAAGCTGGAATTTAGCTTGATGGTAAAAGTTCTCCATGTTTATCATCCCATCTCTTCTTAATATGAATTCCAGCCATGCTAGTCTTACTGTCCCCCAAATATCATACTATTCTTTTGTTCTCACTCTTTTCATCTACCTAAATCCAACTTATTTTAAGAATTCTAAGAATTAAGAATTGAATAATTTAAATTCCACCATCTCTGTGAAAACAATACTTTCTTTATCTTATTTTTTTAAACTGTTCTAGCACGAATTACCTACTCCCATTATTTTGTCATTTCTTCAGTAAGGTTGCAACTCCAGGGTCAAGGTGGTATATAGTAAGGTGCCATACACAAAGTAGATTAAAAAGTCTTGACCATCAGCTGAAGGATTCTGGCTTTATTTCTCCCAACTTAAAAACAAACTCCTCTTAATCTCTTGTGTTCCCAAAGCTACTGCCGTGTTTATTTCTCCTACCGGCCCAAACTGCTCTTGTCAAGATCAACAAGAACCTCCATATTGCTAAATCCAATGATCGATTTCCAGTCTTCACCCTACTTGACCTATATAGGCAGTATTTGACACAGTTGATTTACTACCTCCCTTTTCAACCATCTTCACTATGATTCCAGGACACCATCGTTTCCTGTTTTCTCCTCTCCTCATGAGCCATTCCCTCAAGCTTGTTCCCTGAATCCTCTCTTCACACCCTCAGCCTCTAAACCGCAGTTCCCCAAAGCCCAGACCTCAGACATCCATACTCACGTCTTAAGTGATTATCACCTAGTCACGTGACTTTATTATCTATATTCTGATGACTAGTAAATTTATAACTTCAGATATGTTCAACTGCCTGTTCAACATCTCCATCTGAATATCTAAAACACATATCAAACTTAGCAAGTCTAAAACAAAGCTAAGCTTCCCCACTACTGGCCACAAACAAAAACACCACCATCTTTCTCTTCTCAGTAAATGGTGACTACATGCTTCCACTTGCCCAAATAAAAAATTTTGACTCCTTTTTTCTTACACCTTACCATCTTATATTTTAGTAAATCTTGTCAAAATGTATCCGTAATTCAGTAATTCAATCACCTTCATCACCTCCAATGGGATCACCCTGCTTCAAAACCCACCAGCACTTTCCTGGAATAGTATAATGACTTCACTTTTTCCCCATACTCATGACATACTTATGCCTTTTACTTAACTATTTTTTAATTTTCCACTTCTCCCCATTAGCACATGACTTTTCTGAGGACGGGTTGTTCTATTTTATTTACTGTGGTATTGTCAACTCTTAGAACAATGCCTCTCAATTATTTGCTGGGTTAATTAATTAGTGAGTGCTGCAAAAAACGGTGTCAAGTACTAATCCCATTCGAGGCAGGTAGGCTGCCCCGCAAATGATAAGGCAGCTGGGAAAAAACTTTTCCTTAGTGATTTGGACAAGAGGCTGAGATATACTCGATTTGGCTCTTAGAATGTCGATTTGCATAATGTTATAAAAATGCAACTCACTCATGCAGGCAGGCAAATAGTGACCGTATCTGCAGAGCTGAGCACCAGCCACACCATGTAGACCGTAAGTCTTTTACTCACTGTGGATCTTCCCATTCATTTTCTTGCTTTATGCTGGGGCCAGGTGTCAATTGCCATTTGCCATTGCACTTACACTATTATCTGTCTTGTAGTAGAGAATTATTTCTTTGGACTCATCTCTGTTGGAAGTAGGGAAGTGAAAAGATAAACCAAGAAAGCCATGTATTTTCAAAAGAAAGAGAGATTGTGCTTTTTGTGGAAGTCAAAAATATTCCTCTCTGTTTAATAGGCAAAATGTAACTATGTCAAAGAATGCAACATAAAAAAACCATTATGAAATAAACTATACTAAAAACCATTGCCAGTACATAGAAACGTATATGTGAGTGCCAGTATGAATAGAATCAGATTAATGAATTAATTTATTTCAACAGGACTTGATTGTAAATGAAAAATGTAAAAATAATAATGCTGTGAAATTCAGATGTATATTAAGTGAAAAAACTGCATCAAAACATTTAACAGATGGTAAGTTTTAAAAGCATGTCCACTGAATGTAGCAGAAATTACATGCCAAAAGAAATAAGCAGAAATTACATGCCAAAAAGAAATATGCTTTTGAAAGTAGAAGGCTATCTTATCTTCCTCAGTATATTGAGATGTAGTTGCGAACTTATAGAAAAATTTTTGAAGTTAATTTGTGACATTTTCTATTGAAGTTAAGAGCCCAGGTATCAACAGTACCACCTACTTAGTTATATTTGTTTGTGCTTTCAGAGAAAATCTAAGGTTACCAAGTGACTCAGAAACATACCTATGTCAGGTTCATTATTGATTAATTGTATTGAAAAAAAATCTTAAAGTTCAATATCGGCTAATATTAACATTAGTAAAGGTTATAATTAATAAGTATGATAACAATGCTATTGTCATGACCCATGGACTTACAAAATGCAAGTGAAATTGGTGTTATTTCAAAAGGACACAGAACTTAGGCCCACTCATTTCATTCCCTGGGAATGACTTTATGGTAAAATCTTAAAAGAGAATACATTTGGGACTCAGTCATTTCACAAACTGGATGTGTTCCATGGCTTAGACAAGTTAATGTTTTGCTTAATAAATTGAGTGTACCACATGGGAGTCGGCTGTTTTACAGGAGATTGGGTAGCATTGTACCTAGAAAGTTTGGGAACTATTGAAAGGAATTTAATTCTTCACCTCATTCAAGGGAAAATGATTCTGTTAGCTTAACTACAAAGACTAGACTAAAGATCGATGATCTTGATTGGCAGTTCAACCCATCTCATCAGCTCATCTTCTCTGCAAAGACGTGTAAGGCTGACTGTGTAAATATACAACTTAATCTGTTCATTCTTAAGATAATTGTGATTTGGGGAAACTTATTTGGCAAGGTGTATTCTGGGTCATTTTCTTGTTAAAAATTGTTTCCAGAGAAAAAAGCAGTGACAACTACATTCTCGAAATTATGAGGTTGAAGACTGAATTCTAGAAATTCTTTTCTGGTTTTAAATCTTACAAAAGTTTAATAATACTATTTGTTTTACCTTTTCAATATTAATAGAGTGAAAATGAGGAGACACAAGTCGAAGTTATACGACTGCCATTTAATATGGTACCAGAACCTGCATATGACAAAATTGGAAAACCTGAATTACACATATACATTAGGAATAATTGCCTTAAGATATAAAAATTGTTATGCAGACATTTTGTCCATGTTCAAAAGTAACACTTACGATGCATTTGGGAGACTATAAAACTGAATGAAATCACATACCCCTTGTCTTTTTTTTTTTTTTTTAAATTTTTTTAACGTTTATTTATTTTTGAGACAGAGAGAGAGACAGAGCATGAACAGGGGAGGGGCAGAGAGAGAGGGAGACACAGAATCTGAAACAGGCTCCAGGCTCTGAGCTGTCAGCACAGAGCCGGACGCGGGGCTCGAACTCACGGAACGCGAGATCATGACCTGAGCCGAAGTCGGCCGCTTAACCGACTGAGCCACCCAGGCGCCCCACATACCCCTTGTCTTTAAAAGATTCAAAGGTAAAATTGTACTGAGTAACACAGTGAAAAATCTGACATTATACATCTTAGTAAAAAGATAGTATCAAGATTCTTATCCCAAGAAAGAAAAATGTCCTGATTGAATTTATTTTCTCTGGGGGTGCCTGGATGGCTCAGGTGGTTAAGCGTCTGACTTAAGCTCAGGTCATGATCTCATGGTTCGTGGGTTCCAGCCCCACATCAGGCTCTGTGCTATCAGCACAGAACCTGCTTTGGATCCTCTGTCCCCACCCCCTCTCTGCCCCTCTCCCACCCTTGCACTCTTCCTCTCTCTCAAAAATAAACATTTTTAAAAAATCTTTAAAAAAATTTTTAAAATATATTTTCCCTGTATTTTTTATTTTCAAATTTAAAACATCAACAATATTTTTTTAATTTAAATTTTATTTTTAACGTTTATTTATTTTTGAGAGACAGAGACAGAGCATGAGCTGGGGAGGGGCAGAGAGACAGACAGACAGACAGACAGAATGTGAAGCAGACTCTAGGCTCTGGGCTGTTAGCACAGAGACTGACATGGGGCTCAAACCCACGAACTGTGAGATCATGACCTGAGCCAAAGTCAGACACTTAACTGACTTAGCCACCCAGGTATCTCCAATATTTTAAATATCTCCAATATTTTAAATGTTTGCTATATTTAAAGGCTTATCCTACAGTAAAAATAAAGCTTGATTCTGTATCTGGGAGGGGTTTTTTTTTTTGTTTTTTGGGTTTTTTTTGGTTTTTTTTTGTTTGTTTTTTGTAATTCTTCACCCTCTTTATAGCTTCTAGTCTCAGTAAGTACTTGATTTTTGACTATAGTTTTTCATAACTAAGCCAGTTGTGGTTTTTTGTTTTGGTTTGTTTTATTTGACAAGTCATTGGGTCAAAGCTCTGCTAGTAAAAGGAATAGATTCTCTTCTCTGAGACTACGTGAGATCGGTTTCAGAAGATAACTAATATTTGGAGAGGCAAGATGTGCTTTTCCAAGGTAATTTGGGAGAAAAACAGTGACAGCCATCCCTGGCATAGAAAGAGAAAACTAGAACTAAGAACCCATCTTTTCGTTTCCTTGCCTCCTTCCATCTCATCCTTACCTCAGGACACTATCACTGGGAGAGAAAAAGTGATGGAAAAACATTTAGTTGAAGTCTGAGGGGCCAAGCATTTTTAAAACATACACATGCACAAGGGACATGGAGCTGGAGCCCTTTCTCAGAGACTACAAAATTTGAAATGGAAACTGTAAAGAAGTAATACATGGGCAAGAATAAGAAAAAAATTTAAATAGACTAATGAAAAGGGTAGGACTCAAACAATTGGATATTTAGACATATTATTAAGTTACAGTCACGTCGGTGTGGAATAGTAGATGCAAGAATATATAGATTAATGACAGAATAGCAAGCACAGAAACATTTTAATCCAGGACATACTAGAATAATGTTACAGTTTGATTTTTACTTTACGAGAGAAAGGTACAAATATTCTTTAGATAGTCCCAAGAATTGCTTAATAATGGGGATGGGGACAGTAGACTCCCATTCTTACTCTCTATACCAAAAGACACTTAAGATGAGTGATGGGTTTAAAGACATAAAAGAAGAAGTAGAAAATGTAAGTGGATATCTCAAGATGAGAAAAGATCCATTAAGAATAAAGCAAAAGGGAAAACCAGAATGGCTACATCCCATTACATAAAAATTTAAAACCAATATACCAGAAGTCATAAATAGAAAAAATACAAGCTGGAAAATTGTTGAACATGAACATTTCAGAAAAAAGTAATATCCTGAGTATATATAGGACTCTTAAAGTTTAGAAAAAACAAGATATTTTCCAAACTTCAGTTGGTTCCTGATTAATTCTATACAGAAGGTCACTTCATTCAGCTACCTTGATGAACATTACTCAAATAATTTAACTTGGAAGAACATCAGGAAATCACAGCACTCAAAGCTAGGCTTTCTATGGATGCTTTTTTTAGAGTTGGGGGGTGGGGATTAATGGCCACTATGTTAAGTTATGCCTTCTTTACACATTTTCCAGATTCATATTAATTAAGACCAGGTTATACTGAGCAGAAATTTGAAACCTAATGACCCATCTGTCTGTGCGATAGTGCATATTCAAAGTTTTTCCCCCTAAAGAGACTCTTAGCTAAGCTCTATAGTATTCCATCAGAAAATAGTTATTAGACTCTTAAATTTCCCCCCAAAATGTTGCTCCTACATTAGCTCAATATCCAATTGAGCCTGCTTTTTTTCCTAGATCCCTAGATTTCCTAGCTGAACTTCAGGTTAGGTTATCTGGGATTGAACTCCCAGCTACTTAATGTCTGTCAGCTATGCGTTTGACTGAAGCACAGTATTTATTCATTTACTTATTTATTTATTTGTTTGTTTATTTTTAAGTTTATTTTGACAGAGACAGAGACAAAGCAAGTGGGGGAGTGGCAGAGAGAGAGAGAGAGAGAAAGAGAGAGAATCCCAAGCAGGTTCCATGCTGCCAGCGCAGAGCACAACACAGGGCTCGTACGCATGAAACCACAAGATCATGACATG
This sequence comes from Neofelis nebulosa, assembly GCF_028018385.1. Classification (NCBI taxonomy): domain Eukaryota; kingdom Metazoa; phylum Chordata; class Mammalia; order Carnivora; family Felidae; genus Neofelis; species Neofelis nebulosa. The sequence goes on along the minus strand of NC_080785.1, from coordinate 71,844,049 downwards.
AGCTGAAACCAAGAGTCAGACGCTTGACTGACTGAATCACCCAGGCGCCCCTGAAACACACTATTTATAAAGAAACATTAAGAATTTTTTCTTTAGGGGCACCTGGGTGGCTTAGTCGGTTAAGCATCTACCTTTGGCTCAGGCCATGATCGCATGATTTGTAAGTTTGAGCCCCGAGTCGGGGTCTGTGCTGACAGCTCAGAGCCTGGAGCCTGCTTCAGATTCTGTGTCTCCCTCTCTCTCCCTCCCCTGCTCATGCTCTGTCTCTCAAAAAATGAATAAACGTCCAAAAAAATTTATTTTTAAGATTTGCTCTTTATCACTTCCTCGGATCCTTTAAAATGTACCCCCAGAGTTAAGTCAGGCAAGCACCTAGCAAAGACCACCTGTGCAATATTTTCCTTATATCTCCCTAGAATCTCTCTCCAGTTTGAAGCCAGTGGTCAGCATTGCAGGACACTCTACAAAACAGTTATATAAAATTCATCATTGTGTCAACTGTAAGAATGTTGTTGATTATGTTACACAACGGCCTCTTTATGTGGACTCTTAAGAGTTATTTCATTCTGGCCTTAGAATTGGAATATTTGTGCTTCTGCTGAACAGTTCATCTGCTACTATCTTATGGACACTGTGAATTGGCTTTTTACATGTGCTGATAAAAAACAAGAGCTAAATTTTTGCTCCATCCCAGACAACAGAGCACTTTGGTCTTCGTTATTTTTATTAGCCTCCTTCCCCTTCTTGGCCCCTTTTTCCTTCTCATCTACTTCAAATGATGTTCTCTGACTATATTTTGCCCTGCCCAGTAAGCCTTCTTATATCCTTTTTGGAACAAGACAGTGTGATGGTCATACGTGTTTCTTCAGACCATAGCAGTCTGTTGAGCAATAGGGGCACCCAGAGCAGCTCATAAAATATCCTGATAGCAAACTTCCACAGTCCTCTGCCCCTCTTCAGAAAAACAGGGCTGGGAGTCTCCTCCTGTTCTTTCCACATCGTTTCTTCCTGCTCAGCCAATGCTGTTTCCTCATTTTTTTTTTTTTTTTAAGATTACCAAACAATCAGGGGTGCCTAGGTGGCTCATTTGGTTAAGTGTCCAACTCTTGATTTCAGCTCAGGTCATGATCTCATGGTTCGTGAGTTTGAGCCCCACGTCGGGCTCTGTGCCGACAGTGCAGAGCCTGCTTGGGATTCGCTCGCTCTCTCTCTCTGCCTCTCCCCCATTCACAATGTGTGTGTGTGTGTGTGTGTGTGTGTGTGTGTGTAAAAAAAAAAAAAAAGACTACCAACAATTCTAGTGGTATCAGTGCTAGTTCCTTCCCTAACTGACAATTTTGTTTCCTTTTCAGAGGTTACTGCTCTGAGGACCAGATGCCAGGCCAAAGACTCAAGCTGTTGGTACACATTTGCTCTAGGCACAAGGCAGTGACCACATGTGTGGACACTTGCTTCTTACCACCCACCATCATGATCCTGCTCTGAGACCATCTAGGCCCAGTGAGTGGCTTTATAAATTAGACCTTGAATCAGAGGCTCTTTTCCTCATTAGAATGTGGTCTCAACTGCTCCCTTTTCCCTGTAATCCGGAGGATGTTGGATGATTCAAGAAAATTCCTGTTTCTTGTGACTTTAGTTTTCCTAGTCCTTTGTAAAAATTTGAGACACCATAACATATGATGATGCTGGGAAGGAGAATAAAGGTAACCCCACCCTATACAGAGAGGGCTTGGGAGAAATAGCAGGGTTATCTTTAGGTGTGTCTAACCCATAAATCCCCAATCTGTGATCTATGACAAAGTGAGCAGTGACCCTTAGCACAAAAGTGGATGGAAAGAAGGAGCATGGAACTCAGAGGCATTGTTAGGTAGACTGCTGGATAGGAGGTTATCCTGAAACTAATGTAACATTGTATATCGACTACACTCAAATAAGTGCAAAACAGCATATATTGCATGTTATATTTGTTTTTAAGCAAGAAAAACAATAAAACAACAAACATATCTAATGTTGCGGGGGGGAAAAAGGAAACTATATTTCCTCCTCCTCTTTATCCCCTTTTCTACATTTCCTAAAAGCAGGCATTGTTACAGAGGCCTCTTCCATGCAAAGGTCGGATCAGGTCTCTCTGAGGAGATAATATTTCAGCTCTGAGACCTTCTCGTACACAGCTAAGGAATTCTTTGAGGGAAGGTAATTGTTTGGGTGGGCTAATAGGAGAATCGGGTCATAATTAGTTATTTTCAGTTTTCGATTTTGTTCTAAATAAAATGTCTATTTATTTCTTTTCTCTATATGTAACTTAAAGGCTTATCTTTTTCTTGGTAACCTTCAGGCATTCTTTGTAAAATAAAGATAATAACCACTTGTCTAATGTTGCAAATACTCCCCCCCTGTTGTCATTTGTCTTCTATTTTGACTGAAGATCTTTTTTTTTTTTTTTTTTTTTTACATAAAAATGCTTGAGTTCAAAATTTATTAGTCATTTTGATGACTCTCTTTCCCTCACACCATGATGCATTTGGGACACCTGTGAAAGGGAGAGAAAAGGGTGGAAATTTGGGTAAGAGGAGCTTCCGTGTGCATGAAACTCTGAGAAAGTCTCAGCCAGGCTGTGAGATGCCCCAGAGAAAAGATTATCCAGTCAGAGGAGTCCTTCATCAGAGAGGGACAGCCTGGGTAATTGGCCGCTGCCCTGCTTCTTGTTGGCTGGGTGTAGCCGAGGAATATCCAGACCTTGAGCTGAACAGTGAGGCAGATGCCATAGTGTGGTATCCACAGACTGCCTGTTACGTTCTTCTCATCAGGTTCTCTGCACGGGAGATGTGAACAGGGCATGCGCACAACCGTCACAGCCTGCCCTGCTGTGGCGCACAAATCCACGTCCACACTTTTGTCCTACATGCTTTCCATGGGCCGCTTTTTCTGAAGGTAAATTTTATTTTCATTTCTTTATATTGAAAAACAATATTTATTTTTTTTAAGTTTATTTTGAGAGAGAGAGACAGAGAGAGAGAGACCGAGAGACCACAAGTTGGGGAGGCACAGAGAGAGAAGGAGAGGGATAGAATCCCAAGCAGGTTCCACACTGTCAGTGCAGAGCCCGATGCGGGGCTCAAACTCAGGAACCGTGAGATCATGACCTGAGCTAAAATCAAGAGTCGGACGCTTAACCAAATGAGCCACTCAGGTGCCCCTCTGAAGGTAAATTTTAAAAAGAGAGGTCAATAAGACAGGCTACAGTCCTTGTGTGTGCAGTTAGCCTCCGGGACACAACTGATGGTCCTATCTCTGTCCTCCACCATCAATTCTAAACTCCCTTTGCCCTTAGCTGTGCAACTTTTGCTGGCTTACCTAGAGTTGTGGTTAATCCACACTCTCCTTCTGGACGGGTCACTGAGCTCTTGGTAATCATACTCATTAGGCAGAGGTTGATGCACTCGTTCATTTACAGTCCCAGGAGGACAACGGAGTAGTGACCACAACCCAAGTGGATTACCTCAGTTCCACACATATTCTTTCCATCTGTCATTGTGTAAGAGCAGCCCTTCCTTCCTTCTAGTGCTGATCAGGAGCATTTACTGCTTCCAAAATGGTGACTTTTTGTCTTGCATGCTGGACCTCACAGTTGAGTTTTTTGTATTGAGAGCTGAGCTCACCTCCACAGCTGCCGCAAAGAATGATGAGGGAAGTATTTGCATTCAATAATAAATAATAATAAAGGGGCACCTGGGAGGCTCAGTCAGTTGAGCATCAGACTCTCAGTTTCAGCTCAGGTCATGATCCCACGTTTCGTGAGTTCGAGCCCCGCATCGGGCTCTTGATTGACAGTGCTGAGCGGAGCCTGCTTCGGTTTCTCTCTCCCTCTCTCTCTGCCCCTCCCCCGCCTGTGCTGTCTCTGTCTCTCTCAAAATGAGTAAATAAACTTAAAAAAAAGTTTATCTAAAGGTAATAATAATAATAATAATAAAGAAACCCAGAAATTTACAATTAAATTCATGTACTACATCAAGAGATCAGAAGAAAAAACTGGGAATAGAGTCATTTGTATATATGAGAATTCATAATTTAGTGAACATAGAATTTTAACTAAACAAGGAAAGGAGGGAGACATGCAATTTGGTTTTTTTCTAATCTCTGATACAGAGAAAATAGCTTAAACATATAAACAAAGGAGGAAAGCAAAGTGCATATGATGGTAATATTTATGAAAAAGAAATATTTCTCTTGGTCAAAAGAAATGTCATAAATAAATTAAATGGCAAATTGAAAGAAAATATTTTAAAAACTAATAGATCTACTTTTACTATCCTTATATAAAGAAGTCTTACAATTTTTTTAAAAAGCAAGATTCTCTCCAATTTATGGCTGGTTTATGGTTTATAATTCCATCTACTACATCACTTCATTCTATTACCTTGGGCTACGTTACATAAATAGTTTAACTTGGAAGGTACGTCAGGAAGCAACATTGCTCAGAGCTGGTCATTTGATGGGAGCTTTATTGAGTTTTTCGTTTTTCCATTGTTTTTTTTAATGTGAGTGGTGGGCTTCTGTTATGCCTTCCTTAAACATTTCATGGTACAAAATTATTGACTCTGTGTTGTATGGAGCAGAAATGTGGGTCCTCAATAGTCCATCTGTCTGTGATTAAGAGCAAATTCCAAGCCTCTCCCCCCACCCCACCCCACCCCTGCCACGCCCCAACCGCAGGGGCATCTTACTGCCCAGGAGCTGGTGGTGGTGCGGAGCTCTGATGGTTCTTCTAGTTTTCAATATGGGGAGAAAATGTTTCCCTCACCCTAGGTCTCCTGTCAGCTCGGGTTTACGTTGGAACTTGCAATCAAACAACCAAAATAGCTGTAGTCCAGATATTGCCAGAGGGAGTTTTACATTGTCATATTTTTTTTTCTGCTAACTGTAATTTTTAGTCTTACTATTTCCATCCCATTTTATATTACTACTCTTTATTGTTGTGATTTATTTTTCTAAAATGTTGCAATCATCCAGTGTTTATTTTTCTACCGATTTAAACCTTATATCCCCTGCTTTTACCATTCCAGTAGTTATCTTTAATTCTTTTTTTTTTTTTCAGAGTTCTAATATTATCCAATGGGGTACATGTCAAAAGAAACAGGCATATTATTGGAACAAAAATTGCAAGGGTCCATCACTTCCCGCATGAAGCATGTGTACGCTTCTTTTTTGGCAAGGTGCTAGCCTTGAAAATACCAATGGAGTTATAAGGGGAGATGAGAAAGAAGACACCAGAGGATTGGTAAGCCTCTCTCTCAGCATTCTGGTCATCTTTAAAATGCCAGGGGAGATATGTGGAGATAACAGAAATAGGAATGTATACTGGCGCCAGCCCGTGTCCTCTACTTTCCTCTTTCAAGGTCAACGGCCTTACTATAATTCTTTTTCTGTGTTTGTTTTTGAATAGGAAATAAACTCGGATGGTTCAAAAATCAAAAAATATTAAAGGCAGAGAGTGAAAACTTTTGTTTTTCCTCCACAGTCCTTCATCTACCTAATCCTGGTGACAACTACTTGTAGCTTGTACTTAACTAGCTTTTCATGTATTCTTACAAAGTTCCTTTATATAGTACAAAGAAATGGGTAGGGAAATCCCTATCAATACATAATTTCCCCCGTTCTTTGTTACCATAGTGTTATACGGCATCAGTGTCCCAACATCAATCCACAGCCCCTCACTGATTCCCGTGTTGATCCACCATTCCCTTCTTAATTAGTTCCAAACAATTACTATTACAAATAATATAGTGAATTGCTTTACGTATACGTCATTTTCCACCAATATGAATATGTGTGTAAGTTCCCAGATGAGGAATTACTGGGCCATAAGGTATATGCATTTTTAATTTGGTATTTCAGCACGGTTACTCTCCTTAGGGACCCCAGCAATTTATATTCCTGACTAGCAAAGCAGTAGCACTTATCTCCTACAGCCCCACACCCTCAACAGTGTATCAACTTGCATCCTGCCATATATTTAAAAGCAATTCATACTTCCGTTTCTGTGAACACTCTGCTTATACTGTCTGTCCATTTATCTGTTATTGGTCTTTTTCTTATCAACTCTGAAGAATTCTTTACATGTTTGGGAGATTAGCCCTGTGTCTATGATATAAGATACACATACTTTTTCTCAGTCTGTCTTTTGCTTTGTTTATGGTGTTTGCTTTGTAGAAGTTTTCTATACACAGAGAGATTTTGTCAATCTTTTCTTTTATGACTTCTGGGTTTTGAATAGTTTTTGCATAGTTAGAGATTTCCTCACTCCAAAGTAATAAAAGAAATCACTTGTTGTTTTTTTTTCCTATACGTTATGATGTGAGGTAGGGATCCAACTTAATTCTGTTTCAAATGACTACCTATTGCCAATACAATTTATTAAAGAGTCCACCTTTTCCATCATTGACTTTGCATACAACCTATAGCACATACTAAATTAATTCATTTGTATGGGACAATTTATGTACTTTTTACTCTGAATCAACAGGTTGTCAAGCAACAGCCTCCCACAGTTCTAATTACAGAGGTTTTTCTCATATGTTATATTATTTCATAATGTTATAATATAATTTGGTTTTATGTCTAGTGAAAGTACCCTATTGCTCTTTTTTTAATCAGAGATTTTTTTTAGCTATTCTTGTTTGTTTGTTTGTTTTTCCAAGTGAAATTCAGAATCAGCTTGTATGTCCCCCCCCCAAAAAAAAACCCTATTAGTATCTATATTGGAATCAGATTAACTTCATAAATTAATTTAGGATAAATGATATCCTTTGGTTATGGTTTGGGTCCAAAAGTATTATGTGTCTTTCCATTTGCATAAGTTGTCTTCTATATCAGTGGCACATTAAAGTCTTTATTCATATAAGACTTGCTCTGTTCCAGTTAAGTTCATTCTTGGATGTTTTCTCTTTTTGACTGCTACTCGAAGTAGGATCTTTTCTATCATGGTAGCTTCTAACTAATAATTGTTTGTATATGGAGATGTCTCTATGTTAAATCTACATCTGCTCTATCTTAGGGAATTTTTTATTACTCATTTGAAACACTGGCTGATTCTTTAGGGTTTTCAGGTATACAACCATATCATTTTTAAATATTGATAGTTCAACCTCCTCCTTTATTATTTTCTACCTTTATTACCTTATTCTGATGTCTATTTCTTGTTGTTTCTATGTTTTCTTGTCATGGTCCTTCAAGTAAGATATTCCTGATTTAGTCAGAGTGCCTCTAGTGTTCCACAAGGCTGGCTGAATATGTCATATTAAGAAGTAGCCATCTAATGTGAATTTTTAGAGTATTTTGGAGGTCAAAACTGGAATTGAAAATTTTATCAAATGACTCTTCAGCTTCCGTGGAGATGATCATCTCATTTTTCTTCTCAGGTCAATTAACATATTGACATAATAGATTTTATAATATTTAAAATGTAAAAATATAACATTAAATATCTTATTTTATTTTATTTTTAATGTTTATTTATTTTTGAGGGAGAGAGAGAGCATACAGTGGGAGAGGTGCAGAGAGAGGGGGTGGATCTGAAGCAGGCTCTGCACTGACAGCAGAATCCAATGTGGGCCTCGAACCTACGAACCATGAGATCATGACCTGAGTCCAAGTCAGACACTCAATGAACTGAGCCACTCAGGCACCCCTAAATATCAAATATTTTAAAATATTAAAGATGTATTTTCATCTTTTCATATGCTTACTTATCATTTGTATTTCTTCTTTGGAGACTGGTCTGTTCAAGTCCTTTGACGACTTTGAATTGTGCTGTTTGGATTTTTTGTTGTTAAGTTGTAGGGGTGCCTTACAAATTTGGGGTATTAACCGCTATGGCATATAATTTGCAAATGTCTTCTCCCATTCTGCGGGTTATGTTTTCATCCTTTAGACAGTGTCTTTTGGTGCACAACGGTTCTTAATTTTGATGGAGTCCATTTTATCTATATTTCAAAGAGTTTATAATTTTAGATTTAAGTTCAGGTCTTTGATACATTGTGTGATCATTTTTATTTTCGTGATATTTCTGATTTACAGCAATTGAAAACAAATCAATGACTGCTATATGTCTCCAAGGCTTTCCTGTTTAAAAAGAAATATCTATTGTATTTATCAAATCCATGTCTCACCATTTTATGTTGAGTTTTGGGAGCGGGGCAAGTTATTCACAGTCTCAGTGTGTGTCTCCATATCAGAAGAAGCCGCATCCAAAGAGTAGATCATAAGAAGTATTTTAAGTGTGTTGCCATGTTTGAATGAGAATTTGGAGTCTTGAAAGGAGGTTAGTGTATTCTGCAGGTGGAAAGAACATAAATAATCAGGACCAGAGTGTAGACTGTGGTAGGTCGATTGCATTAATGGCTCCATTAATAACTACCCCATATTCATAGTCTGCCCTGTAATCTTATATTCTTCTCCCACTCCAATTTAGGACTCAGCCAGTTTACTTGCTTTGACTAATGGGACATCAGCAAATGTGTCACAAAGAGTGGCTTGAAAGAAGGTGCACATTGTCTGGTAATCTCTTGCATGATTGAGTTATAGTCTCTTTTGTGTTTCTGCCATGCTATGAGAACGTGTCCATGCCACCCTAATTAAATGAGATAAACTCAGAGGAAACTAAGTTTTCTTAATTTCTCCCATATCATTTTTTATTTTTAGGCACTTGGCATTTCTTAACAAAATAGACTTTATAGGCTTGTGAGTCACTCTGATGCACTTTGTGGACATGACAGATCTGAGCTCTTTTAACAAAGACCTTATGCATCTAATCTATGATTATCATCTATCAAGATGTGGCATCAATGTACATTGCTATGTCTCACTAGAAATTCCATGGACAATCAATAAAGAGCTCTTCTCTTTCAATGACCCTGATTTCTTGGCTTGGCCTGGGAGCTCATGATGTCAACATTCAACCTCTGAACACAAAGAGAAAGCAATTTTAATTACTCATTTTAATTTTCCAATGATTTTCAGAGATGAGCTATCAACACAAATAAATTAGGGCATAATTCTATTTACCTTTGAAATGTGTTTGTTCTTCTTCAGGTTTGTCTAAGATAGCCCTATGTTACACATTCACCTGAAATAAGACCCCTGAACTTCATTATCTTTATCTGTGGCAGACCTTTGAACACTTTGCACTGATACAGACATTACCAAGCGTTAGTATACATGCCAGTTAACATTTTACTAATACTACTGCTGTAACCGATACGATTTGTTTTAGAAGCTTGCCACAAACTTACATACACAAAAATTTGGCACATGGCAGTGAAAATTCCTGAGACGGCACAGCTACCCTGCTCGTTGCCCTAGTAAGAGACAGCTTTTGCAACCAGAAAAAAAGTTCAAAACTAAATTCTTGACTTTGTCTTAGAAGCATTCTGTGCCCAACCTTCTCAAACTCAGTAAATGGATCAAAAATATGCCCAGAAACTAAGGTTATAACTCTGGAAGTCATCTTGATTCCTCCTTTCCCCACATTTTCAATCAGCAAACCCTACCAGTTCTGTGTACAAAATATTTCTCAAAGGCAAACACTTCTATTTCTTCTTTCCTGTCACATTCCTAAACAGTTGCTCTTCTTTGCTCTGCATTAATCTCATGCCTTTTTAACCATTCTTCATATTTTAGTGAGCTTGCTATTTCTAAGAATTTTTATTTTGACACTAATTTCAGATTTGCAAAGTTTTAAATATAGTGCAACTGTTCCCATATACTCAAATTTGCGAAATGTTAATATTTTACCACACTTGCTGTATCATTTCTGTCTATATAGCCATTCATCTCTCTATCTATAGAATTGATTTTCTTTTTTTGTATGTTTATTTATTTTTGAGAGAGACAGAGACAGAGTGTGAGCAGGGGAGGGGCAGAGAGAAAGGGAGACACAGAATCCAAAGCAGGCTCCAGGCTCTGAGCTGTCAGCACAGAGCCCGATGCGGGGCTCAAATTCACAAACCGTGGGATCAGACCTGAGTCGGAGTTGGATGCTTAACCAACTGAGCCACCCAGGCGCCCCAATGCAATTTATTTTCTAAAAGAGCTGGGAATTCCAGTCCCATATCACACATTGCATTTGGTTGTAATGTCATTTAAGTCTCTTTAAATCTGGAGTTCCTCAGTCTGTATCTCCATGAGTTTGAGAGTTTTGAAGAGTAAGGCCAATTAGTTTGTAGAATGTCTCTAAGTTTTATACTGTCAGATTTAGATTAAGGAATGCATTTTCAGCAGGAATATCACAGAGATGGCGGTTCTTATTGGCACATCATATCAGGAGGCACATGTATCAGTTTGTCCCATTACTGGTGATGGTAACTTTGATCATTTGGTTAAAGTGGTGTTTTCCAGGTATCTTCACAGTAAAGTGTTTTCTCCTATGCCAGTGCTAAGATATGGTGATCAAGTAGATATCTCAAATAGATATTTGCACACCCATGTTCATTGCCCCATCACTTATAATAGCCAAGAGGTGGAAGCAACCTAAATGTCCATTAATAGATGAATGGATAAAGAAAATGTGATATAGACATACAATTAAATATTATACCACCATAAATAGGAAGGAAATCCTGTCACAAGCTATAATATGGTTGAACCTCAAAGACATTATGCTAAGTGAAATAAGCCAGTCATAGAAGGACAGCTACTGTATGATTTCCCTCATATAAAGTATCTAAAGTAAGTAGTCAAAGTCATAGAAACAGAAAGTCGAAAGATGGTTGCCAAGGGCTGGGGAAAGGGGGAGGATAAATTAGTGTTTAATGGGTATATACAATGTATATTACTGTATAATGGGTTCAATTTTGCAAGATGAAAAAGTTCTAGAGACCTGTTGCACAACAATGTGAATGTACTTAACATTTGTATGTATACTTAAATATGGTTTAAATGATAAATTTAATGTTATTTTATTTATTTATTTTTACTGGAGTAAAAAAAAAAGATGGCCAGAACATTATGGGGAAAAAGTGTTTAACCTCAGTGGTAATCAAAGAAATATTGATTAGAACTAGTACCAGGAATGCATATTTCTATTTTTGTCATCTTTACCAAACTGTCTTTGCATAAGTTAGGATGAAAATTGATATTACCTTCTTGAAAGCAGTTTGGCAATAAACCTATGAAACATGGGGAGTGGGGAAGGATATGTTGAAGTCCTAACTTCTAGTCCCTCAGAACGTGAACTAATTTGGAAATAGAGTTACTGTAGATGTAATTAGTTAAAATGTCATACTGGGACAGGGTGAGTCCTCAATCCAATTTGACTGCTGTCTTTTTAAGAAAAGGAGAAAGACAGAGACACAGACACGAAAGGGGAGAATGCCATGTGATCACAGAGACAAAGTTGAAGATCTGCCACTGTAAGGCAAGGAATGCCAAGGATTGCCATCAAACCACCAGAAACGAGGAAGAAAAAAGGAAAGATTCTCCCCTGAGGTTGCCCTGCTTATGCATTGATTCCAGATTACTAGCTTCTAGGACTATGAGGCCACCCAGATTATGGTACTTTACTGCAGCAGCCATAGGAAACTAACATAGTAATTAATTATTACATTGTAGGGAGATACTTTGAGGCTATGTAAATATCCTATTTTATTATAGAGATAGAGGATGTATACTTACACATATACATCTATCTATACATATAGTTTTTTATATTTTATATTTATATTTTATATTATATATATATATATATTTTAACATTTATTAATTTTTGAGAGACAGAGAGAGGCAGAGCATGCACAGGGGAGGGAGAGAGAGATACAGGAGAGAGAGAGACATAATTTTTGAGAGAGAGCAGGAGAACATGAGAGAGAGAGATACAGAATCTGAAGCAGGCTTCAGGCTCTGAGCTGTTTGTTAGCACAGAGCCCGATGTGGGGCTCAAACTCACGAACTGCAAGACCATGACCCAAGGTGAAGTTGGACCTGCAACCAACTGAGCCACCCAGGCATCCCATACATCTATATATTTTATAGCTCTGTCTCTGTCCATTGGATGACTTAGAAGCAATGACACCCTAGAATATCTAGCTCCCAGATCTTGGTTTCCATATAATTACATATGATTCTTGTGTGAAACAGTTATTTCTGTGGTGGTTGCAAAATGATTTCATCATATCGTTTGCATCAGTTGGCATTCTACCATAAGGATGCACTTTTCATTCATTCATTCATTCATTCATACATTCATTTGTATCACTGTAGTTTCAGGGATCTTATTTAATCTAGAGATTATAATACATTACTATATTTTGTTAATCAAATTGTCCCATATCTGGCCACTGTGAGCTGAGCCCCTTCTAGCTGGCTCTTGAATTCTTTTGATAAATCTCCATTATTCTTTTTCCTACCTTCTGGTGCAAGAAGACGTTCTGGGCTCATCAATGCCTTCTATTCCGCAGCCCTGACATTAGCGGTTTCCTCAAGGAGCCTTGGCTCCTAGAAACCAAAATTTGAGTGCTAGAGTTTGTGAGGTATTATTGCTCTTAGGTCCTCTCAGTGGATAGAACTAGGAGATGTATTATATTATTCTGTTAGACCAGCTTGTCTCAATATTTTCTCATTATTTTACCCCTTCATTTGCTTTAGGAATACACATGGAACCCCAAATTTAGGTAATAAGAAGTTTATTGTAGAAACATAATAAAAATTTAAACATAATATTTATCAAATTAGTAGTATAGGCCCACAGTACATTACTGGAAATTCTGAAGACCATGTATATTTTGGTATTCAGTTGTATTCAGATTTTATAAATGTAATCAATGTATGTTCCTTATGTTATATAACATACTCAGTAGGGTGAAGACAATATCATGTAATGAAATCATGTATAGAAACATGTTAATGTTTCTATAGCAAAGCATCACACCAAGTGGGATCAAGAAAGATAAAATAAGTCTCCTTTTTGTTCAGGTCATATTCTACCATTAGATTGATTTGCTATGAATTTTCAAAGAAATTGAAATCTTTGGATTTGGGAATTGCAGATAAGGGATTGTGAACCGATAATCATATATTTTTCGACCAGAATTTAATGCAATATTTCTCTATTTATCTAGTTCGATTATTATATCCAGTTTGTTTCTTTGTAGTAGTTGTTGTTGTTTTTATTTCCAGTTGAAAGTTCTAACTCACAATGTAGGTAATTGGGGATGATAGAACTACTTATTTGTATAATTTTGTCCTCCATTGTTACATACACTTCTGTTAGTCCATAATCACTAATCATTGTTTTGCCCAGTCCACATTTGTGGCAAAACAGTGCTCACGTTTCCCACACCATTTCCTCCTCCTAAGTACACAGGAAGACAGCATCCACAGCAATACCTTTTGGAGACCATAGCATTACCAGATAATAGAGTATAGATGAAAGTGAGGGAAGCGGTTTTAAAGCCCAGCTCTGAAAAATATCTCATGTGACCCTTCAGCTCTCATTTCCTTTCCCATAGAAATCCTGGATACCATGTGTTCCAGATCATGTAGCATACAAGATGGAGAAAGACTGACCTCATTGCACTGGACTATGATATGAGTGAACGGCACTTTTATTGTGTTAAGCTACTGTGATCTCAGGGATATTTTTGTCACATCCACACAGCTCACAAAATAATCTTTCCCCAAATGAAAATTCATCCTCTCATCGCATTGAGTTTTCAGTATAGAGCAAAAAACTCATCAAGCAATTCTCCTTTGTGTATGAATCTCATGTTTATCACAAGCTTACAGGTTGTGCGTCAATGATTTCATCCCACTGCAAACTGAAATGTCATCTAATAAGTTCAGATGATAGTAACTGCCTTTTAACAATTTATAGCAATGATGTGGTGCAAAATCCAGCAGCATCCCTTGCTTGATCAAGATATCCTGCTGGTAGCTCATGTAGCTTTCTTTTCTCACCTCAAGTTTCCATAGCATCTCTCAGCTTCCCTGCCCCAGGGTTTTCTCCAGAGCCCCAGGATCTTGTTCTGCCCACTCACAGCCAAAGCCCAGAAGTGCAGGGGAGTTGATGCCCCCCTGGAGCAAGTCAGCTGCAGTATGATGAGTCTGTGGATGAAAGTCTAAAACTCTTATCACTTTGAAGGAAATTTTTGAGGTGTATTCTATATAGTTCATTAGATGACGCCCCAGGAGAACAGAGTTCTTCTTTCCAGAATAATAGCCAGATCAATGACATACTCTTTGTTGGTTTTCCTTCAAAACCTCCTAACCTCAATCTTTCTGCTTCCATAGTCTGGCTTCCTGGGATCATCCCCAAATATATGACCTGTTTTGGGGGAAACCAAACCAATTCAGTATTTCTGTTGTATTGCTGCTTTTTGTGAATTTGTTCTACATGAGCGATCAATTTGATTCCCAGTTGATTAGAAAAGAATTACATATTGTTTGAAAATGGTGCAAAAACAGACAACACACAGTTACTGAGGTGGCACTAGTGAACAGATTTCTGATTCAATAAAATCCACTTTTAAGATCATAGGACACATAGATTTATATTCTATATTTGTAATGGAGCTCTAATCAGTCTTTATTAATATATTTTTTTAACATTTATTTGAGAGAGGGAGAGAGATACAATGCATGAGGGGCAGAGAGAGAGGGAGATAGAGAATCCAAAGCAGGCTCTGAGAAGAGCCCTACATGGGGCTGGAACTCACGTACTGTGATATCATGACCTGAGCCGAAATCAAGAGCCGGATGCTTGACTGACTGAACCACTCTGGCGCCCCATTATTTTGAATTGAAGGGAAATCTCCAGTCCATGATGGAGATCTGACCTCTCTAAAAGGAAAGCAAGTGGAGAGGAAGCAGGATTGGGCAAGGAGGTCATCCAACTGCAATGCAAACCTGAGGGTCTCAGCCAACCTACCATGAAATTCCAGAGTAAAGATTTCCCAATAGAGGAGTCCTAGGCCCTGGTGCTGATACCATGCTCAGCCATGGCTGGAGGGTGGCTGCCCGGGAAAACTGTTCCTCTGTTCAAAGGCCAAGGCAGATCCTGAAGGTGCTAACAGCTGGGAGCTGGGAGTTGACTGCCCTTTTTGCAGCTGAATGGCAAATTCTTTCCTGAAGGAAGATCCAAGCAGCACCTCCCCATGGCTGCCCCAGTTTTACAAATATAAACACCAGTATGAAAACTACGTGGTTAATTACTGAAGATGAACTTCATGTAAAGTGAGATGATCTGACCACAGATGAGATGATCTGTGAGCCTACCTATAGCACTGGATTAAAATGTCTGCATCATTTCTTTATCCAGTTAATTTTAAAACTGTTGTAAAAGTGTAAACCAGCCCATGACAGTTTTTTGTACATGTGAAAGAACTTTATTGTTCAGTTTTCATGATTATTGTGTAAGGAAGACTGATATAGATGTTCTGCACTGTCCTGGACCATGTTAATTACACTTCTGATGTTTGGTTAATTACTTAAGATGACCTGCACTCTATTAACTGAATGTAAAGTGGGATGATCTGACCACAGGAACCCTTGTGGGTTAAAAATGTAAGATTTATTAATAAAGTAGTGAGATGTCTACAAAAATCATATTATATTTTAATTATGTGAAATGTGTATAAATTAGATTCTCGCAAATACCCAACTTTATATACTTTATCCTTCTGCTAGCTACCGGAGGAATAGCTGTCACACAAACTTGAGCTGACCTGGGAACATTCAGGTGATAACACTGAGGACCAGTTTTCTCATCAAATTTCCCAACTATACTGACTACCGAGATCCAGATGACTTACCAATTGTATCTTCAGTTCAGACCTCTACTTTTTTTTAAAATTTTTTTTTTTCAACGTTTTTTATTTTATTTTTGGGACAGAGAGAGACAGAGCATGAACGGGGGAGGGGCAGAGAGAGAGGGAGGCACAGAAGCGGAAACAGGCTCCAGGCTCTGAGCCATCAGCCCAGAGCCTGACGCGGGGCTCGAACTCACGGACTGCGAGATCGTGACCTGGCTGAAGTCGGACGCTTAACCGACTGCGCCACCCAGGCGCCCCCAGACCTCTACTTTGACCTTCAGATTCATAGATTCAACTGCCTATTTTGCTTGGCTTTCTGAAGGTACTTCATGTTCACTTTGCCTAAAATTGAACTCATTATTTTCCTCATTGTTAGCTCTATCCATGATGGACAGCACCATCATTTGACAAACAAAACCCTGTCATCAGAATTAGCCCCTTTCCTTTACTTAACACTATTACTAAAGTATCAATGTACCAACTGCTTTTTACCTTCTAAATAGTTCTTGAATCTGTCCATTTCTTGCCACCTTTTGCACCACTATCCTGATCACAGTTATTTCTCCAATTGTGTTTACAACAGACCTATCCATACCCGCCCAACCCATCTACTCTATAGTATAGCTGGATTGATTGTATAACAAGGCAAGATATGACCACATCACAGCCTTCCTTCTTAAAATTCTTCAGACTTTACTTTTCTGCCTTCAAGTCATGCATGGTTTGGTCCTACCTATCTTTTGGATCTCACCCTGCACACTTTCCCAACATCTTCTTCCTATTGTCCCTACTCCAGCTGCATTGAACTTTCTTATAGAATTTTGTATTCACTAGGATCTCTTCTCCCAAAAGAATTCAGTTACTCTCTTTTCTCCATCTCAAATATTCTTTCTTACTCCACTTTATCTTATGAATTTATATTCATCCTTTTGATAGCACAAGCTTCCTTAGGAAACCTCTGACCTTGCTCACAAGGTCAAATCCCTCTAACTTTTTATACCACCAATTATTTTCCTTCAAAGTATTTATTACAATTACAACTTGACATTTATTTGTATGATGACTTGATTAATCTGTCTTTTCTACTACTATGCAAATTCCATGAGGGCAGGGCCTGTGCTTTGTTTGGCTTACCACCATATTCTCAGAGCATGACTTGATTCATTTTAATACGTTGGGCAATAACTAAGCAAATAAATAATGCAATATATAAGCAGCTAGTAAGGATGTTGTACAGGAAATTCCAAAATGCAAATCTGTGAAGCTACTCCATCTGAAAATGGCTTGCTGCAATGTTTTTATTCCTCCACTCAATTCAGGACAGTCAGGACATAGGAAGTGAGAGCTCTAATCCTGGATCATTCATTGATCCCAGAAGTCACACACCCCACCTACTTGCTATTTTTGTATTTGGAGGCTCTGGTCTTGGATGTTGTTTTTAAATTATTTTCTGAATAGTCTTGTAGCCTCACATTTAGCCTAAACATTTTTGCCTAATCTTTTTTATCATCAGTGTAGACTTATAGATATGAACATTCCCAAAGAAAGATCATAATTTATTGGGTGACTATACCTTGGAAGAAGGAAAATTTACATACTTTTAGGGGATATTTGGAATCCAGATCTGAGTTTTCTGGAATTCCTGAGGGTATGATAACCACTGCAGTTATTTTGGTGGGGGCACGGGCTTACTGTGGCCAACTGAAAAAGGTGGTCTAATTTAAGGTCACCATTAAGATCCCAAATTTACCATATACTCATTTGCCCACTACAAGGGTGTTTAGTTGGGGTAGAAATCCTCAGCATGTGGCAGAATCCCCATCTTTTTTGACCCATAAAGTAAGGACTATTAAGTTAGTAGTGACCACTGGGAAATTATTTTAACTCTTTCTTCCCATCAAAATATTAAGTCAGAGACAAGACCATTTTTTCAGAAGGAACTGCAGAGATTAAGCAATTATCAACAATTTGTGGAATGCTGGCCAATTTTTATCCCATGCAATTCCTTAATATGATCAGTGCAAAAACCAATGCTAACTCCCACTGCATTTCCCCATCCTCACAGCGGCCTCCGCTCAGAGAAGAGGAGGAGAAGGTTTTGTAGCTGGTCTAGTCTGCAACAAAAGTGGCCCCATGAGGTAGTCTGATAACCACATTGATCCAATAGTGTCCAACACATGAAGCAGACCACCATGGTATGAGGAAAGCCTTGCAAGTAGTGTTATCACAGTGGGGGCTCAGGGTTTTGGAGCTAATTCATGTCACCAAGAGCAGGTAACTATCTCTTTTGAGTAACAGCTCCCAGCTTGCTTCCAAAACCAAATATATGATTATGGAAACAGGTAATTATGCAGCCTGGACCACCCTTCATAAATGGGTATCATCAGATCCATAATCCATAAAACCAGGTCTACCTTAAAGCACTTCAAGAAGTAGTATCTAAAAGAACAGATTAAATCTTGCCACAAGGATACAAACACTGAACCTCTTCCAAGCAACAGAGGATGCCAACTATACAGGAGGCAATCGAGTATTTTCTGAAATAAATTTCACCAGACATTAAGCTTCATTAATAATATTTATTTTAAAGGTAACTTTTTATTGTAACAAATATAAAGTCATCAATGTTTTACAAATTGTCAAAAATGCTTTAAGTACAAAAAAAATACATTAGTAAAATGAAAGTTATATTGTGTTATTTGGTACATACTTAATACTGTCGACATGCACACCATATGCCAGAAAAGCTCATGCATTATTGGGAAAGAGAAGAAATAAGATAGTACTGCTATATTGTCTCATTACAAATTCATTGCTTCAGTTAGTTTTCTTTCTTCAGGGATACCATTTACCTGCAAAGTGTAAGAATGAGCATAGGCACGAGTTAGGGCATGGACACTTTTAGATTACGAGCAAAACATATTATGAGCAGGAGTAATTTTCTACCTTCTTAACATAATCTAAAATAATTATGTTGCATTATATCTCTGCCATAGGTTTTTCTTTTCTTTTTTTTTTTTTTAAAGGAAAAATTCTAAATTAATCCTTTCTTTCTTGGGCCCAAACTATAATGGTTTGAACTTCTCAAAAGGTATGGTCTGAAAATTCCTCCCACAATAAACAGAAAGAATGAGGTTGACTGCGGGATGTATGACTGTACCTTTTAATCGTGACTTTTTAGAAAATATTGTGTGGGTTGGAAGGGCAAAGAAAATGAGAAAACCTAAAGGGGCATCAAACCTAATGGCTTGGGCCTCCTCCAAAAGGCAATGCTATTGTCAGCTTGTAACTGCTCTATTATCCCAGCTAGTGCTTAAGTCCAGGATTACAACACCAGCAGCTAGTTCATTTCTGAAACTTTTGGTGATCATTTAAAAAAAAAAAAGAAAAAAAAAAAAAAAAAAAGAAGCACACACACAACTAAATAAAACAAACTTCAAAATATACTCTTCCCTAACAAATTCCATGTAAGAAGCTACAGATAAAATTACCCAGTATCCAAGAGACAAACAAACCCTGTGCTTAAATTATATTCATAAAGAAAACTATGACCTCACTTCATGCTTTGAGATACTTGGAAATGGCAGATTATTACTACACAATAATAATAATCACAAATGTGGCTGCCTCTTTGTGGTACCAGGATAAGCAGGAAGGAGTGACAGAAAAGCTGTTGAACCCATGAAAATACATAAATAGCACTAAATCCATGGATGTACATACAGAGCAGAATAACTCAGAAAATTGAGAAACAAACTATTTTTTCATTCAAATGAACAGAATGGGAATAAGGAATGTAAGCTGCCCATTTAGCTCCTGTCTCTGGGAGGCATAACTCTATTTGATCATGCATTTAGCAGAGGCGGAAACACAACCATCCATCATAATTATAAAAAACGCTAGGGTGGTCTCTCTCCCTTTAGCACTTAGATACATTGGGGACTCACTGAAAACAGCAATGACAAGAAGAAAACAACCAAGAGGAGATAGTGCACTTTAGTCAATAATGTGCTCCAAATTACAGAAAAATATAAGAAAACAAGAAGGTAATAGGCTAGAGTGTTAACTAAAAAAGAGATCAAAGCTTCCTTGACTCAAGCAAAATGCCTGCTCCCCAAAATCTATTTTAGGAAAAAAATCTAGAAAATTGGGTTGAACAGCCTAAAATTCCCCTAGGGAAATTCTTTGGCTTTTATCCCATTTGCTCAGACACAAATTGTCCCTGTAGTTGGAAATACTGCCTGTTACTAAAATATAGCATACTAACAAGACTACTTGCTAAAAATCTATACAACTATCAAATATCTCTCTCTAATATCATCTACTTAGGTTTCCTTATTTTCTCTAATGGAGGAATAAGTAAAATTTACCTGGGTTTTTAAAATATACAGGTAAATTATTTACTGTTCTACTAGAAACGGTCTCCCTTCTACTCACTCCCTGCATTAAATAATGAAGAATCAGAGGAAAGACATCTTAGAGGAGTTAGAAGTTTTAAGAATTTAATGAGGAAAATGTAGAAACAGTCCCTTACAAGTTTTTTTCTTAAAAAAAAAAGGCCATGCAATTAGTGTTAATAGGGATTCATTTTTTGCTTTGCTCTTTAGGTAACGCATATTTATAACCAAGTTTGTTCCTTCATCAATCTCCTGAATGCTTACACAGTAGCACCACCACATCAATATATTGAACATCTTTGTTGAGACATGTTAGCATTTAATTAAAACAAGTGGTCAAAATGGTGGGATAAAATTCTGATAAACATTATCTCATAATTAAAATCTGATGAACAACTTTATTATACTTGCCTCAAATCTTTGAAAAGTTGTCAAACGGAAATCTCCTTAAATTCCCGAAAGCAGTAATAGAGAAAATAATTCTTGAAGAAAAACATCCAATAAATTTCTATACGTGCCTAAAGTTTTTAAGAGACTTACTTAATAGCTTCCCTACCATAATAACACTATGCGTACTCAGAATTCCACATCCAACTTACATTTTTAAAACTTCTCTTGCTTCTCCAAAAGAGCTACAAAAGGCATGACTGGTTGCCTGGCAATTAGAACTAGGAATCAACCACTAATTAGAAGACAATCATGAATAAGTTATCTACTCAGTGCTGAGATGAATGAAATAATTGGCTGTGGAAATTTTTTAGGGACACTTGAAAGAAATAAACTTAAAGAAAGCAAGTCTTAGGGAAATAGAATAGTCAAGGGAGAATCGTCTGCCATCTTGTCGTCACTGGTCATGTTATAACAGCTTTTTAAAGTGGCATTAAAACCAGGCCAACCATTTCTCATTTATCCCCCTGAAGCCTCAATGATTAGTCACAATGGTTTCCTTTTGTAAGAGTCAGTTTCAAGCTGCTCACTTACTGAGACAAATCCTGGATGCATCCAAGCTAAGAATCTTTCATACCAAGGGGAAGAATAGGGAGCTTCACTGAAGGAAGGCGATTTTATTCAGTCTTCCTTAATTAGACAGGACCTCCATGGATGCTTTTGCTCTAAGATCATTTACCCAGTGTTTATCACTCTGATGCCAATCTATGCAATAATCTCAGCTATTATTCTGAGGTTCAAACTCTGATTAAGGAATGACACAACTGTTTTGCCTTACTTGGTGAAGCTAAAGCTTCATAAATTATATAGTACTATAATTCTCTTTTAATCTGTTAGCCTCATACATAAACATCATGACATTATTACTTTTAGTACTTACCTGTAGTCTGCTGTTGGGGAATCTGAGTCTGATGTGGCAAGTTCCTAGAAATGATTGACATTTTTGAGTAAAACTGTGTTTGTCTATACACTTGTAAACAGACAGCAGACATACTAGAATGAAAAACTTTATAGTTAAAAAGGGCCCCAGAAATCATCTAACCCAGCACACCCTCGTGAGTTTATGGATGAGGAACCTGAGGTCTGAGGAAAATAAATAATAATATTTGGTAACATTCATAAAGTTCCTACTAAATGCTACATTCTACCTCACAACAACCCTAGGAGGTGGGTATTATTTTCTCCAACTTAGAGATGAGGAAACAGGCTTTAGAAGTCCAAGGCTACAGAGCTAAGAAGTGGTGGATAAAGATGTGAACACAGGGATTCGGGGCTTGTGCTTGTAACCTGTACACTTTCAGATCCAGGTCTAGAACATACACACACACTCACACAGAACAACATACATATCCATCTTCATTCACTGTGCCAAATCTGTGCTCTTGTATCTCTGTCCCAGGGAATGACACTGGCCATCCACCCAACTGCACTAGTTAAGATGTAGAAGTCATCATCAACCCTTCCTTCTCCTTCAGTCCCCACATCCCAATCTTGGGAACCCTTGATGATTCTCCTCAATCTCCTTTGAATCTGTCCTCTTCTTCCCCACCTGTGTTGCTAACCTGGTTGAAGCCATCACCATTTCTCACTTGATCTTTACAACTGAGCTGAACTGTCTCCTTAGTCTTATTCTTGCTCCCTCATAATCCACTGTGCACATTCTAAGACACAAATCTGGTTACGTCATTCAAACAACACACATTTCATGATTTCCTTACACCTACATGCAAATTAAGTTTCAAGTTCTTTAGTGTGGCCCCAAAGACCATCAGTATATCTTGTCCCTACATGGAGCAGCCCCTGACTGCTTGAAATAGAACCGCCATCACACCATGGCCATTCCCATCTCTTGTACCCAACAAACTCCCATTTGTCCTTGCAAACTCAACTTAAAATTTGTTACGATGGAAACGAATTACTCTTATAATTTAAAAATATCCCACAAGGAATGCTAATTAAAATTTTTTAACTTATTATTTTTTTAATTAAAAAATATCTCAAGTACCACTTCTTCTATGCCTCCTTACTCTCTAAGCATTCCCTTCCCATTACCACTGAGCATGGATTTACACACATGCTGCACTGTCACTGTGTTTCTCATCACATAACGTTTATTTGCCCCAAAGTGCCTTAACAGTAAGAATCCCTTATTTTGTTTAGCATCCTCAACAGTAAACATGAGATACATAATTTTTTAATGGGTATGGGCAAAAGTGAAGACACCCAGAAAGATTCACATCATACACATGTGTTCATTAACGTTCATACATACTTAGTTTCAAACATTGATATTCAAATTTGTTTGCAAAAATGTACAATTTAGATTCTGTGTGGAAGAGATTCTAGGAGTCAGCCCCTTGCTAGGAGTAGGGCTTGATCCATGCCAGGGGTTTTCAGAGTTTTTTTGTTTCTCTTCAGCAATAGAATTCCTTTTAATTGAAATCCTAAGCAGAACTCTTGACGTACAAAAGAGATAAATGTGAGGTTGCCTGGGTTGAAACAAGGGAGCCAGGAATCCAGCCTGCTTTGTTTCCTTTGCCCCACATGCTGGCCCCTAAGGCATTTCTAAGAAACCTCCAAGAAACAGAGTTTGAAAACCATTGATCTGAATCATTTCAGCCAGGCAAATATTATGTTCCACATACAACAATCTAAAGTGGAAAGCTGTATATGCTAGTTAAATACTGTTTAAACTCTTAAATTAATCTATAGAAATGTTAATGACTTCAAGTAATTTCTTTTTTAATTTTCAGTTCCATTTTAAATATATTGTTAACAAAATCAATTCTAATTCAATTCGAGGAAGTTACTTAATAATTCATCCCAATAATTATATTCTTTTTTTTTTTTTTTTTTTTTTTTGCTATTACCTATCAGCCCTACTTATCCTTGTGTGGTCTCCGGGAATATTTTGTTTGTTTGTTTATTCTTTCAATATTTCACATGATATATTTATAGTGGTCTTCATCTCTAAAGTATCAAATGATTAATCTATAAATCACAGAAAAAATAAGTTATAGATTTAAAGATGGAAAACAAACATCTGCAATTTCATGGGCATTTGGGAGGGGGATAGGAATTTTGTTTTAACTTCTCAGCAACAACTAATTTGGGCTTACCTATTCTACAATAGAAGCTATTACACCATACCTTACACACACACCTCACACACCTCACACACACACACACACTTCTTCATTTCTCACCACCTCTAGCTCTACCAAGCTTATTAATGGATTAAATCAATACATTTTGACAAAACAAAAATACTGCAGAGGACAAGAAAAGCCTTTCAAAATCCCTAAATCAAGGATACCCCCAATTCAAAATCAGTATTTGGCTGAAGCAGTTGGAACCCTCTTGCTCCTACTGGCCAGTAGGAGTCATCCTACTGGCCTGGCTCCAATTTACCCTTCTGTGGAACACAGTTTGAAAACCACTGATCAAAGTCAATCTCCACCCTGTTGTTTCTTCTCTAGCCTCTGATTCTTTTCCTCTTCGTCTATACTGCTAAACTTTCTAAGTACTAGTGGGCTTGGCTAGGTTTGAGGAGAAACGGTTGAGAAAGTGCCACACAGAAAGTAGATCTATGAGAAAACGGTTGTGCTACTTTGGTTTAGAGATTTACCATTACCTGTGGCGCATGCCCCACTTGGTGAAGTGTGAACAACGGACATGCACCACTTGCAACTTCAACTGAAACACAGATGAGTTACATAAAAGTGCTTATATGTGCAAAAAGGTGCTCAACAAGAAATCAGTGAAGATACAACCTGCCCAGAATCTCCAGGGTTGTGCACACCTGGCTCTGCTTTTGTGGGTGCCCAAACCTGTGATTGCATGTGAGCCTGTGAGTGTCAGGGTGTTAACATATCCAGGGTGGGCATACTTGAAGTGTGAATTACATTGAAGAGTTGAAAGGAGGTCCCTCCTAAGAGCATTGCTTCAGGTATACAGGAGAAATGCTGGAGTAACTCAGCTAAGTCAAGCAGACCAGGCATCGAGAAAACGGAAGCATTCCATCTTTGGTGAAAGCAGACTGCTAAAGGCAATTATACAGGAAAGTGTGGTTGACTTCAAATAGAAGCCCAATCATCCTTCAAAGAAGGACCTCTGTAAAGTCATAAAACTATTTAGAATAATTACGTTATTAATGGACCAACTGAAAGATTATTATGTGTAAACTGCATTACGTAGAAAAAAGATTTAAGAAAACTGTATTTCTCTAAATTATTAGCATTAATTATTTTCTAATGTTGCTACCATTAATTACATGCATTTAAATAGAAAATTATGTAAATTAGCCATTGCACAAACTTTATTCTTTAAGGAAGCAAAGGTAATAACTTGCAAATTAACAAATAAGTGATTGAGGGGAGTACACAATTATTTATTATTTGTACAACCATTTTAAGGTAATCTGACATTCTTGGACATCCTGTAGAGTAATTATATGAGTAAGGTTGATGATTATCAACCCATTATATTCCTACTTGCTTGAAGACTCAAAAGCAAAGAAAGGTTAAGTGATTTTCATTAAGCCACAGAATCTGTGCCAGAATTGAAAATAAATGACATTAGTTTGGCTATGTAGAATACAAAATACTTCTCTTTTGAATTAGTATGGAGCTATTTAGCAGTAAGTAACATATTTAATAATAGTAATATATTTTTGGAATTTCCCAATTATTTCAGCAAAATTGATGTTGCTCAACCCTTGAATTTTCTATAATTTTTTTCTAACAAAAATGCTGATTTGGACCCCTCACCTGCTTTTACTAAGGAACCAGGCCATTTGGATGGATTAAGGAAGAAAGGAAGGACACAGAGAAACATCACTATAATTTTTAATTTCAAAACCTAATTTTAAATAAATCAATGTAGAATATATATGGAACATAAATGAGAAAGGAGAAATTCACTTATTTCTTTTAGTTAGTTTCCCTTGCTTGTACAAAGCCAAAAGCAAGCCTACCAAGCCTACCACAGCTTTAAACTGAAGCAGTAGAAACCTACAGAACCAAAATTCATCACAGATATTGCATCCATTGCTGAATTAAAACAAAAAAAAGTCAATGGCTCTGAAATATCCCTGGCTGCTTGACACTTCTTGTCAACAGGAAACCATTATCTTGGTACCCTAATACATTCTCTTCAACTGATACTAACTTTCATTGAAACCTAATTTTTTATTCATGAAATTTTACCATAGCTACTTCTCATTATTACCAAAGGGAAGACAAACAGAAAAATACTTTAGATAAAAATTAAAATGATTAGTTACTATATCTCTCATTAGAAGACTGAATTCTAGATTTCTATTCATTAATCTATAGAAGATTAAGCACTACCTACCTCCTGTTTTGAGGGAGACCCGATTACTCTGGATTAGGCATTGTGTTTAGTATAATGAATAAGGAAAATTTCGTATAGACAATTAAAACCTTTCTAGAAAATGTCTGGATACTTTTCCCTATTATTCATTACATAAAATCTTCTATGAGGATGCCTCCCACTCAGGAAAAGTCTATTGATATTGTGTTGGGATGAGAAAAGGATTAATGAGGCAGATCTACTACATTATAAATTTTAGAATAAATCCTTTTTTAGAAAACTGAATGTCTGAAATTCCCCAGCAAATGCCTCCTATAAAATTGCAAAATGACAATTTCCCAGTGGTTTTTAGTTTTTCAAGGTTCAGCATTTCTCTGTCCCAGTCAGTACTAATCAGTACTCATTTCTCACTTCTCTACACCATTTCCTCAGGCAGCAGAAGGAGGTGTGAAAAGGATAGCAGCTGATAAACAGAAACCCAGAAACAGTCCCAACACTATATCAGGCACCTGAACTGCCCCCTTTCACACTTTTCTTTTGTACATCACCTCTTAGTGGGGAATCAGGAGAAACTCCTCCCCTTTTAAAACTCTAGGAGAAGGACTATGAATAATAGTCCCTTCCCCACCTCCACCCCCAAACCCCACCCCAAGCTGGTGTTCCCAAATTCTAAAGCCTAGCCCTTTTAAGTATTTTAATTGGGAATTGTCAATGCTTTTTCCTCCTCCACCTAACTTACAGCTCCACCAGATTCCAAATCCACAGAAGTAGGGCCCTGGGATCTGCATTGCAAAAGCTCCACAGGTTAATATGATCTGCAATATGGCTGGGAAACAACCAGGCTGGACTATCTCTCAACATCCCTTCTAGGACCTAAAATTCTATGACTTGGAATTTGATTTTCCTCATTTAAATCATTACAAAGGTTTGTTTTTGAGGTATATCAATCTGTAATATATTTTAAATTAAGTCTTTGGTCAAAAACATACCCCTTAATCACAATGATTCTTTGGGCAAAGCAACATTTACTTTTAAGAATTACTTTATAGGGGCATCTAGGTGGCTCAGTCAGTTGAGTGTCTGACTCTTGATTTCAAATCAGGTCATGATCACAGGGCCATGGGATCAAGCCCTGCATCAGGTTCCACACTGACCATGGAGCTTGCTTAAGATTCTCTCTCCCTCTGCCTTTCCACCCTGCTCTCTCTCTCTAATAAAAAAAAAATTAAAATTAAAATTAAAAATAAAGAACTACTTTATAATGCAATCTCCAGCAATGAATGGTAATAAGTAAGTAAGGGGACAGCCTGCAGAGAGAAAAGTTTTTCTTACTATTAATGGTAACATGTATTCACTCCACTGCAAAGATAAATAGAGATGCAGAAAGCCTGACTGTATTAGGGGATGAGGAACATTCTTCAGAATATGTGGCTAGTGCTCTTCAAGACCGTCAAGGTCATGGGAAAAGAGGAAGGTTTAAAAAACTGCTCTGATCAGAGGAGACTAAAGAGACATGCCAATTATTGTGTCCTCAACAGAATCCTGGAACAGAAGGACATTAAAGGAAAAACTAGTGAAATCTCAAATTATTAAAAAAAAAATCTGAAGTCTGCTTAATAGTCAATGTTGGTTTCTTAGTTGTGACAAATATACAATGGGAGAAACTAGGTGAGGGGTCTCTGGAAACTATATTGTCTTTGCACCTTTTCTGAACCTCAAAAATCATTCCAAAATAAAACATTAATTAATAAATATATTAGCAAAGACAAAACTAAATTGCCCTGGCATTTTCATACCATGTGATCATTTTAACAGCCTGTTTATATTGTCTCTGTAACCTGAAATGTAGAAGGAACGCTGTGCAAAATGAAATCGTCCTTCCTGAGCATGTACTCCATCTTCTGGTCCCTGTCCAGGTCTCCTTTCCACTACCTGTTCAATCACTTTGCCTGTTATCTGGATCAGAGATCCCTCTGAGGTCAATGACTACATTATCTTTGCCTTAAAATCAAGATAGGTAAATAATCTAATTTCAGTTTTGACCTAATTCAGTGTTGTCTCTTATCCATGTTCCAATTTCATCAATTGCAAATGATTAAACATTTTTTTACTAATGAATGGTGCCAGTCTAGAGTCCTGCAAAGCACTGTACCAAGAAGAAAATATTACTGTGTTACTGATATGTTACTGGGACAGCCCCTCATCATACAACTGTTAGGAGTTCTCTTTACCTCACACTGTTATAAGGTTCTCTAGTTCCGGGACTGACTTGTTTAAGAGACCCAAGCAAATTTCCGTGCAGCTCTGAAGAAAAGCTTGGAATGTTCTCGAGTCTTGCTCAGAAGCCAACATAAACTTTCAGCCATTTCCTTATGCCTGAATATTTCCGGTGTCAAGCCTGACGAATCAACATGAAATCCTGTCGCTAGCCAAATTATTTATGAATGATAAAATCAGTAAAGTTAGTATGAATATGTGAAGATGAAACACATGCCCTTTTAGGAAGGGTTAATTAATAAATACCAGGGAGCATTATCCAAGCTTTGGACTTGGTTATCAAGTACTGTAATACCTCATCTAATGTAATATCTCATTTTAATGTTGAGAATTCAGTTCAATCCAAATGACCAAACTATTTATGTATATATGTACTTGATGCTGAAATAAAACTTGAAAAACATGCTTTTTAAGGTAAGGAGTAAAAGCTGAATTTGCGTAAAGGACAGCTGTGACGAACCTGATACAATGAATTCCCTATTATCTGGCATGGTTGGAAAATGAGGTTAATCACATATTCTGGCTTATAGGCAGTTACCATAGAGACAGTGCACATATTATCCATTTCCAAGAATAAAAGAAAGATAATATACACTCAACACTGAAACTACACCAAATGTAATTTAATTTTCCTCTGATGAGTCAGACGTACTTGATGATCTCGCAGTGCCTCAGAATAATCATTGTGAACATCATCAATTATCTATGTACCCTATTTATACAGAAGTGCTAGTTAATGGAGTTTTTCCATTAGCAGAAATCTGAATAATGTGAAAGTTTTCTGGACTTAAAAATACGTATATGGCCAAATTGTCGCAAGTTCAAGAAAATAACCTATTGCATTTGCAAATAGATCGGATCAACATAATGATAGTCGATGGGGTTATGGAAGGACTGGGAAGATGTTTTGGTTGTAAACTAGACAGAAAATTTTATTGTTTTTGTATATTAGTAGCAACATTGCAAAATCCTAACCACAGAAAATCAAAATAATTTTTAAGGAGCTATTCTTAGTCTCAATATATATGGTCAGAAAGTGTCTCTAAAAAATGACACAGCCTTTTTCTTTCCCTTAAACTTCACTAGTGATAGTTTTGCTGACTTGCAAATATATTTAAGTTCCCCTACTCATTATAACAAATATTTCTCTTTTAAAATGTGATACATTGTTATTTTTATCACTAGGAACATGTGGTCTTTGAAGAGTTATGTCTGACCTTTTTTCATGGATTCATAAAGCATATCAATATACTCAAGGCCTCTGAAAAATCTTATAGTTTTAAAACAAACAAACAAACAAACAAACAAACAAACAAAAGGACTGTTTCTCAAGTATATTTGACCATTTCACTTTTTTGAGATTATATATCAACATTTGAAGAATATATACCCAGATTTCACTGGCACTCTTAGGTAAAGAAAATACAAAATGGTAGCCTTAAAGACTTTTAAAAATTCTTTCCATTTGGAAATGAATGATAAGTCTGTTCATAATCTTCATCTAAAAAAAGCAAGAAGGATTGCTTAAATTGTGAGCTATTATAATACTCTTGAAATTATACTCATTTTTCCCATCAGTATCTAATCCTGGTAAAGTGGGTTTTAGGATGACCCATGAACCAACCATCAGAGAGCGTAGAAATCTATCCCTTCCATTCAGTACAACTAAATTTTGTGAGACCTTAATATTCACATTCCTGGCAGAATATTAATATTTCCAAAACTCAAAAATTTTAAATGTATGCAAGTTTCTCCATTGTCTATCAGACTTGAATCAATTACTGTACACACAGACGTGCACACATAAACACATACCTTAGGCTATTCACCACTAAGTAGATAATGTTAGAGCAGTTCAGGAAAATACAATACTTTTAGATTTCTGAAGTATTGTGGACAAATTCATCAAATCTAACTATCTAAATTACTCTTATTAATTACCACTTAATTTTCAAATTACCACATGCATTTTACATGATTACAAAAAAAGCACTTGCAATGGGAAACTGTACCCAGTATGGTTCCCAGAGAAATCTTTAATCAGTATTACTTGTTGATCATACACTAAGGTTTATGTGGGGAGACGGAGGTAGATTTTTCTCTATATCCATCATATTATATTCACAAAAGTAAAGTGAAAAAGTGGAGGATCTCAAAAGCAAACTTGTGACTTCCTTGGGAAACTGAATTTACAGGGGAAACCCATGTTGTTAAAAATAAATTACAATTTGGGGCGCCTGGGTGGCGCAGTCGGTTAAGCGTCCGACTTCAGCCAGGTCACGATCTCGCGGTCCGTGAGTTCGAGCCCCGCGTCAGGCTCTGGGCCGATGGCTCGGAGCCTGGAGCCTGTTTCCGATTCTGTGTCTCCCTCTCTCTCTGCCCCTCCCCCGTTCATGCTCTGTCTCTCTCTGTCCCAAAAATAAATAAAAAATGTCGGAAAAAAAAAAAAATAAATTACAATTTTACCTACAATCCCCTTATATCAAAATTGATCTTCTAGGCATATAAGGTGGGTTCTCAAAGAGCAACTAGGAAATTTCCTTAATTAACCCCTTGTCCCCAAAGGTACCCTTTACAAAGTTTTCTTCCAGGCTTTCTAATCATAGTCCTTCCAGTACTACAAAGGTTGGCACTAATAAATTATGCTTATAGTCAAAATTGGAACTACTCATTTTTATATACAAGCATATCATAAGAAATAACGTAAAAACCTTTTATCCTGAGGCACAAAAAATTAGATTAAATAGATCTCTGGTAATAACATTAAAAAACGGGTTAACAGGGGTGACTGTGTGGCTCAGTTAAGCATCCGAGTCTTGATTTCGGCTCAGATCACTATCTCACGTTTGTGAGTTTGAGCCCCACGTTGGCACTGACAGCATGGAACTTGCTTGAGATTCTCTCTCTCCCTCTCTCTTGCCCCTCCCCTGCTTGCACTCTCTCTCTCTCTCCAAAAATAAATAAATAAACTTAAAAAAATAGGTTAACAGAACCCAATAATTCTAATAATAGCTCTAAAAAATAATTTGTTATGTTTTAGGATATGCTTCTCTTTTCACAATTAACTCATCTTTGAGCAAACATGATTGGTCTGTTAGCAGTGTCAGTTTCTTAACTATTAAGGTGGATGTCATCTTCTTTCAATTAGTGAAGAAGAAAAGTGCATTTCCTGAAAGTAATTCTTTATATTTGGGTCAGCACAGTGGGGTCAGGATCTATATCATCAATGTCCTATTGGTATTTTCTCTTAGAGTTACAAACAAACAAACAAACAAACAAACAAATGCAAAGCAAAAAGTTCTGGTCTTTATAGAAATTAAGTAGATATATTCATGCATACTAATAATTATACTACCAAGCGGATACTTACTGCTGTGTTTGCATCAGGGGCATATTGGTGCTCTCATAACTGTCCGTGTGCAGAGGGGGTATGATTTCCCCAGTCACAGGGTGGAACACAGGGAGTGTTGACAGGGGCCATGCTATCTCTCTATTCTTGGACATGTCACGAAGTTCTTTGGTAGATTTCTGAATAGCACTATGATGGACCAGCTGGATGCTAGATCAAAAAGAAATAAAACAACATCTGTTTAAAACCACATATTAGCCCAATGGGTCTTCAAATTTGAAAAACGTTATGAATTTTTTTCTTCTTTTTAAAACAAGGCATTATTGCACTTTTGGGCATTCTACAAGTTATCTCTGAAAGAAGTACATTTCACATACTTTTAACACAGCAACGCAGAAAGTTGCAAATCAATTTTTAAATAAATGTGTCTTTCATTAAACTAAGCTATAAAGCATTTTGTTAATATCACAGCCCTAAGTAACAAGCTAGTGCTCTATTTAATTTCTACAATTAAGATTAGACTACCATAGCTTTTATATTGTTGCTTCTGATGGGGCATTTATAAATACTCACAGAAGTTTCATTTTATGGTAGGTTATTACTGTAGATTCAGGAAAACGTGTATGAAGGGCCTTTTCATCTGTTATCTGGTTTATAGAAATGCAGGTTGGGAAATCACATAATATAAATGGCAAGTTAATATTCTGAATCTGAAATTTTAGGTTTAATTTTTACTTATGTCATCTTAGTTTTCAAACCCTTTTTATTTTTTAGTTTCTACCCCTCCTAAATATCTCTATTTAGAAAGCAGCTTTCACATTCATGAAATAAACTGTGAACGATGACAAATGAAGAAATAAAAGCATGACACACATGTATGGAGCATGATGAGCAACTGAGAAGTGAAAGAAATGATAAAGAAAATAACAGGAAAGAAGACACTTACTCTGGTGTTTGCATGTTTCTCTTTTCCCTAGAAACAAAACAAAATTTATGAATTAAATAATAGCATTGATATTTGGAACATTAAGACTATATGTTCATGGGATCTTGCATGATGTGGAAATGCTGACATTGTTACTATTAAATGCAACCAGGAAGCATTTGCCACCAGGTTGATGACATTACTTAGATGAGTACACATACAGAGATGGAATACTGATGAGAAACACACAGAAAGATGAAAAAAAAATGGAGATTAAGAATCAAGCTCTTGGAAATAAATTCTATGACATAATGAAATCAGGCTACATGTAAAAAATGGAAGAATTTGTTACTTGCTGCTTCATTAATTTTTTATCCTTTGCTTTGTTACCCTGACGTCTAGATAATCTCAGGAGATTCTTTTAATTGACATAGATGTCCTGAAAGTGCTAACTGTTCATGAAGTGAACACTCATTACTCAAATTATACTCTTATTTTCATTAATTTACTCCTAGGTTTATATGTATAGATACATATTTTCTTAAACATTTAGATGGTGCCACCCGTTTGACAGCAGAACAATTTCAAGAAGAATTCTGACCATCACTTCCGATCAAACTAAGACTATTTATTTAAAGTGCAATCACCATATCAGTAGATCCCACAGTCTCTGCACAAAATGGCTTATATAACCAAAAGAAGTAGCCTCAATTATTCTTGGGACTGTTTTGCCAGCATGAATTTACATCTAGCCTTAATAATTGTTGAATAAAGTAATTATGTCCCCTAATTTGATTGACTAGACTCAAACTATTTTAATTCATTTTAAAGGAATAAAGTACTGTAGTTTGACTTGAACACAATTTCAATTAATTTATAAAGTGTTTTATGAACCAAATGAAACTTGGCTTTTAATGGAATCTTATGTGTTGTTAACCTAGTAGGCTCTATAATTTTTTATTAGTGCTTTAAAGTACTCACACTCCTTCCCGTCGGCAGCACATGATATAAGCAAGTATTAGAAAAAGGACCAGTGCTACTGCCGAGGGCACAGCCAGTGTAATTAGGAAATCCGTGTAATAGTCTCTGCTTTTCAAAGAATCAGAAGGGGGTTTGTACTCTCCACCATCAGGTAAAATCCCCTCTCCTCGAATCACCTCCTGATAGGTGGACACTTGCTTTGTTTTATCAACCTGATATAAAAGAAGACAATTACACATCAAATTAATAGCTACAAACATGACAAGAGTTGAAGATCTAGACATATCAAAACATTCTTTGACACATTTCTCAAAAGCAATTTCTTCCAATTCCTTTATCATCTTGAACTTGCAGTTGTTTATGGCAGCTAGGAAGAAGTAATGAGCAAAAATAATTTAAGGGTTGGGGCGCCTGGGTGGCTCAGTCGGTTAAGCCTTTGACTTTAGCTCAGGTCATGAGGTCACAGTTAGCGAATTCAAGCCCCACGTCGGGCTCCGAGCTGACAGCTCAGCCT
This sequence comes from Neofelis nebulosa, assembly GCF_028018385.1. Classification (NCBI taxonomy): domain Eukaryota; kingdom Metazoa; phylum Chordata; class Mammalia; order Carnivora; family Felidae; genus Neofelis; species Neofelis nebulosa. Next base: position 71,810,022 of record NC_080785.1, on the reverse strand, counting down.
GGAGCCTGCCTCAGATTCTGTGTCTCCCTCTCTCTCTGCCCCTCCCCCACTCACACGGTCTCTCTCAAAAATCATCATTTAAAAAAAAGGAACAAAGGGTTTATGTTGGCCTAGTTTTTATGTCCTTTCCACAACATATAGACATATGTTCGGGAATCCATAAGTAATAACGCTATGTGTGTATGCAGATGTTCTTTCCTAGTTTCCCTCCTGCAAAACAAAGTATGTTCCTACTACTGTGTACATTTCTTGTCTCCTAGTGACAAACCTCTAGTGCAGATGCCAACAAACCATGAACTAGCTGATAACAGGGGTGTGTGTGTGGTTTCTAAGGTTAATGAAAGAGAAAAGACAAAACGAGAGACAATTTCTAAGTGACTACAATCTTGATCTTTCTTTCTGCCATCTAGCAGACAGAAGTAACTTTTAGGAAAGATAGCCGAAGGCACATGTCACTCATTTAATGCTACAGTTTTACTACATTCTATCCCAGAATCAAAAAATGCACATTTGCACTATATTAATTTACCTCCACATTAACTGAACCGCTTTCACGGAGTTGCATTTAATTGTTACAGGACTCTAAAAATAGTCATGTGAACTTGGTCATTACATTTGCTCCCCTCGCCCTTCCCCCTCCCCCAAAAATGCTGGGGAGAATGATTTGTGGCTTTTCTCAGCATCCTCTCAAAACAAAACAAAACAAAACAAAACACTTGAACAACTTTGTGAAGAACACAGTGCTAGAAAATCTTTTTTTTTTTGCCAAAGAATTGATGGTCTGCCTCCTTTAAGAAGGAGTGAACTAAGTAACTGATGAATTTCCTCTTTCAATCTCCAATGTAGGAAGCTTGTTGTCAAACTTGACCTTAAGCTTATTTTTTTTAATAAAGTTCAGGTCCTGATCTTCCATTTCTTTGATATCTTATTTATTATATTTATTGTTGCATTATTTCATTTAAGCCTCCTGAAATCTTCTGGGATGAGATGTGACATATAAATAAATGCATGTAGAATAAAAAATGAAAATCCCAATATTGCCATGTATAAAGTCTTACCACAGAAACTAAAATCTTCAAAGCCTAAGTCATCTTTAAACCTTTAGAAATTAGATAATATTCCTAAGCAGAAACCATTTACAGCAGGACCACAAGTAAAATGGCACTGCTGGGGCCTGCCATCCACGGACTTTGATTACAGGTACCCCCTCAAGTTATGATTGCGGCCTCTTCGTCTCTGGCACCCTCGCTCTGCAAATTCAACATTTACCTATAATACACGTAAACCACAGCATCTTCATAATTTTACTTGACTTAAAAAGATAAAGAAAGAAACTTATTTTCCTCAGACACAGCCACATACAAAGAGGAGTCTAGGGCCAAGGGCCACAGGTGCTAAGTGCTACAATGTGAATGCTATGTTCTCCCTTACTGGATCCGGGCAAGTTGCCTGCAGTCGGTTCTCTAAGACATGAAGTGACAGTTGTGTTTATGTGTCAATAACTTTGTTCAAATGTCAACTTTAAACTTAGATCGACTTCACTCACCACCAATCATCAAGAGTTGACAGAAGTTAAATCTAAAGGTCACTAAAGAAGTAAAACAACTTACTTATCTTCCAGAAAGCAAGATAAAAAAATACAAGTTTTATATAAAATATTATACATATCAAGTGTAGAGGAAACCTTACCTACATTTTCTTTAGTCTTTTAGAATGCTAATTAAAAGGTAATTTAAAAAGAGATATTTACTATTTGTGGGGCTGTGGGTAAGATTCTAATTTTGCACACTTGGAATTATTTCTTATTCCTTGAACTCTCCCTACAATTTGAATTTCTAGGACACTGACCCATAGCACAATATTGGTTTATTTTCAGATTTATTATTGTGCTATAGTCTCTCCTTCCAAAGTGGGTAGTGGCAGCGTATTTGAGACTTTCTTCATATGCCACACAGACTCCATATTTATTCTGACTTAGCAGCCACCTGGATGTCCAGGGGGATCATTGGGACCACCTGCCAAGCTAATGTAGCCCCAACTAATCAACGGCAGACTGAGGACAAAAGTGGAGATACTCTTCCCTAAATGGATACACTGTCAACGAGCTTGCCAAATCCTTAAAGTGGAGGGAAGTCAATTGTGTTAACAAAGTAAACCTAGGATTTGTTCCCAAAAGCCATTCAGGTTTCAGTCAAATGTTATCTCCAGGCACATCACTTATAATTACATTTGCAAAAACGAAATAAAATAAAAACTCACCAATGAAATTTTGCACCAGTCAATGTAAAACTGGGTACGAAACTTTTTATCACATGTTATCACAGGCTCCATTTCTTGACTGCATCTCAATTGATTCTGTGGATTTTCAACTTCTCGTAAACAAGAAGAAAATGGTACATCGGCACCAACCATGACATAAACGCTGCAAAAATGTGAAACTCTCAGGTTATCCTTTGAGAAAATTGGAAACACTGAAAAACAATCTACGCTGAAAGCAGGATTTATCCTTTTGAATTGAGGGATTATCTAGAATCATCCCTAAGGTAGGGGCCTGGGCTTTAAAAACAGTGATTCATGTAGGGGCTGCCTTCCATTCTTTCCTGTATTCAACCAATATTTACTGAGTGCCTTGGTGTTCCAGATACTCTCTTCATTCTGTGTTAATTTCTAAAAAGAAAAAATTTTTTTCATCCTATTTATTTTAATTCCAAGTAAGCATGTGTCTGTCACCTTATGATTACTGTTTGATAGATTATTTACATTTAAAAATTATTCTTAAATTATTTAGAAATAACACTATTGCAAAAATAATAAATAATTGTTAGTAATAAATCTCACTCGATTTCATTTTAATAAGACTCTGACATTACATCTCTGGAGGTGTGGACATGTAGCTATTCTACCCAAGAGTTCTGTCAGCTTTCCTACTGCATAGACCCCTACTGTTAAGTTTCTTATTATACTCTTTTATCCAACAAGTCAATCTAAGAGAAAGCTATGATTTGATAAGCACAAATTCAGCAAGCAAACTTTATTTTCTTGGTGCGTATCTTAGCAATTAGGGGGAAAAACTCTACTTAATTGGTCAACAAGAGTTTCACACACACACGCACAAACACAGAGACAGAGAGAGAGAGAGAGAGAGAGAGAGAGAGAGAGAGAGAGAATAGTGTTAAGAGCATTTAAATAATCTTGAAGCTGCTTGAGAAAAGGGCATCTCATAGGTCTTTCAAAAGAAGAGAGAAAACCAGGAAATTACTCTAAATAAATACTTCCTTTTCTAATGATAATGCTGTAGCTACTTATAAAATGAAATAAACCCATCAAAATTCCAGCTCTTTGCAGAAATTGACAAGCTAACCCTAAAATTTATACTGGAAATTCAAGGAGCCTAAATAAATAAAAAAAATTCTTAAAAGAAAATAACAAAGTTGGAAGACTCACAATTACCAATTTTAAAATTTACTACAAACCAACAGTAATCAAAACAATCAGCAATAGTAATCTAGCATAAGGACAGACATGTAGATCAATGGAATAAAATTCAGAGTTCCAGAATAAACTCTTACATTTAGTAAACTGATTTTTGTCACAAGTGCCAAGATAATTCAGTGGAGGAAAGAATAGTCTTCATAGCAAATGGTACTGGTACAACAGGGTATCCACATACAAAAGAATAAAGTTGGACCCTTTCCTCATATGATATAAAAAATAAAAAAATAAACTCAAAACAGATCAGAGACTTAAATGTTAGAACTAAAACTATTAAATTCTGAGGAGAAAAAGTCATACATTTTTATGACCTTGGATTAGGCAGTGGTTTCTTAGATATGACACCAAAAGTAATAACAAAAAAATCAGATAATTTGGACTTTATCAAAATTAAAAATTGCGTGCTTCAAAGGTCACCATCAAGAAAGTGAAAAGGCAACCCAATGAAAAGAGAGAACGTATTTGTAAATCATATATCTAATGAGGGAATTATATCTACAATATATAAAGGACTCTTACAACTCAATAACAAAAAGACATATAATCCAATTTAAAAATGGCAAGGGATCTGGGATGCCTGAATGGCTCAGCTGGTTAAACATTGGACTCTTGGGGCGCCTGGGTGGCTCAGTCAGTTGAGCATCAGACTTTGGCTCAGGTCATGATCTCATGGTTCGTGAGTTTGAGCCCTGCATCGGGCTCTGTGCTGACAGCTTGGAGCCTGAAGTCTGCTTTGGATTCTGTGTCTCCCTCTCTCTCTGCCCCATCCCCACTCATGCTGTTTGTCTTAAAGATAAATAAAACATTTTAAAAAATTTAAAAAAAATCAGACTCTTGATTTCGGCTTAGGTCATGATGTCACAATCGTGGGATTGAGTCCCATGTTAGGCTCCATGCTGACAGTGTAGAGCCTGCTAGGGATTCTCTCTCTTCTCTCTCTCCCTGCCCTTCTCCCCCACTCATGCTCTCTCTCTCTCTCTCTCTCTCTCAAAATAAGTAAATATTTTTTAAAACAAAAACAAAAATGGCAAGGGATCTGAATAGACATTTCTCCAAAGAAGTATACAAATGTCCAATAAGTACATGAAAAGATGCCCAACATCATTAGTCCTCAGCAAATAGAAATCAAAAGCACAATAAGATAATGCTTCATATCCATTAGGATGGCTCTAATAAAAACACAGATAATAAGTGCTGGTAAGGATGTGGAGAAATTGGAACTCTCCCACTCTGCTGGTGGTAATGTAAAATAGTGCAACCACTCTGAAAAATAGTCTTGAAGTTCCTCAAAAGGTTGAATACAGAGTTACCATATGATCCAGAAAGTCCACTCCTAAGTATATACCCTAAGAGAAACGAAAATAGATCTCTTGTAACAAATGTTTGCACACGAATGCTCATAGCAACGTTATTCACAGTAGTGAAGAGGAACAATCCAAATGCTCATTGATGAATGGATAAAAGGTGGAATATTCATACAATAGAATATTACTCAACCATAAAAAGAAACAAAGTACTGTTACAGGCTACAATATGGATGAATCCTGAAAACAATATTGTGGATAAGTGAAAGAAGCCAGTCACGAAAGACCACATATTACATGATCCCATTCATATGAAATGTCCACAATAGGAAAAGTTCTAAAGATATCAAGTAAATAGCGGTTGCCCAGGGCTGGGGCTGGTGGTGGTAGTAAGTGGTTGCCAATGGGTCTGGAAGGAAGGTGTTAGGATGATGAAAATGTTCTAAAATTGATTGTGGTAATGATTATACAACTTTGTGAATAAGCTAAAATCCATTGAGTTATAGGTTTTATTTTTAAATGTTTATGTATTTTGAGAAAGAGAGAGTATAAGTGAGGGAGGACAGAGAGAGAGAGAGAGAGAGAGGAAGAGAATGTGAAGCAGGCTCTGTGCTGTCAGAGCAGAGCCTGATGTGGGGCTCAAACTTGCGAACCGTGAAGTCATGACCTGAGCCAAAATCAAGAGGTGGATGCTTAACCGACTGAACTACCCAGTGGCCCTGAGTTGTATGTTTTAAATAGGTGAGTTGCCCAGTGTGTGAATTACGTCTCAAAAAAGCTGTTATTTTTAGGAATGAAATTAAATGAAAGTGCAGCACAAAAATTCAAAGCTGTATCAATGGAAGTACGAACTCACACCCTGAGTTGACAACTGTGCCCCAGAATTTGATTATACAAACTCATTTGGTTGCTGCTCTTTGTGTCAAATTTATATTTGGATTTAAGATTCATTTGAAGGAACATTTTTTAAAAACTATGGTGCCTTTGGGAGACAAATGGTATATAATGGGCTAAAATTAAAGATGAAAATAAAAATCAAAAATTCTGTACAAAAAGTAGGTAGAAGAAACCACTGTGGAGTATTCAGATGATCAGTAATTATAAATATATTCTATTTAAAACAAGTTCTTACTTTTAAGCTTATAAAAAGCCAATTTCTATTCCCTTACTGCTTAGCCAAGATCTTATTTCTCCTTAATAATTATGAAATGTACTTATAAATACAGAAATAAAATGAGTGTTTTTATAACTGTTAACTTGCTTTAACATGACATTGATTTGCATTTATAATTGGTAAGAGTTTAAACTAATTCAAGATAACATAAATGGGCATAAGTTTTCGGTGCTTTGAAATGTTTTTCCCTCAAATTATAAAAGCAATATAAAAACATTACATAAAAACTGGGATAAAAAAACAGAATTAATTTATATTACCAAGATAACTATTTTCATTTTCCAATGTACCTTGCAGAGTATTTTTCAAATGCATACATTTTAACCTAACTACAATCATCTCTAAAATATAATTTTGCACCCTGCTTTTTTTCCTTAATGCATCATAAGCATTTTCCACATTGTACAGGCTTTATAATCATAGATTTATGGCAATATATTTTTTTAAGTGCACATGATTTATTCAACAATTATTTCAGAGTCGGACATGTAAGTTGCTTCCAAAGTTTTGATTTTATAAATAATATTGCAAAGACTATCTCTGTGCATATTCTTTAATGTTACTATCTTAAAAGAGATGCCTAGAAGTAGAAACATTTTTATGACAGTTGACACATACTGCCAAATTACTTTCATCTCTACTTGGATGATCCATAAGCTTCACAGACTTAATATGTTCCGAACTGAGCTCATCGTCACCCCACCCCACCTCCACCTGTTCCTCCTTTTCCATCTTCTTCTCTCTCGATGATTGGCATGGCCAGATGCTCAAGCACCATCATCTTTGACTCCTGTCCTTCTTTCCACATATTCAATCCATCATCAGTCTCTGACATTTACCCTGAAAGAACTCTCCCATACACCTGTCCACTTTGTTCCATCTCACTGTTACAACCCTACTTCTGATCACCATCACTTTCCACAGGCCGTGGAGCAACAGCCCCTTAACGATTCTCCTTGAACCCAGTCTTTCTCACTGTCCTCAGGGAGCCTCTTTGCAGAACAAATGAATGAATAAAAAGCATTATACCAGTTTTAAAACACAGGCAACTGCTTATTTGAAAGTTGCTAAGAGAGTAGATCTTATGAGTTCTTTCTCATCACAAGAAAAAAAACTTGTTACTAAGTGAGGTGACGGATGTTAACTAAATTTATTATGGTAATCGTTTTGCAATATATACATACATCAAATCATAATGCTGTACACCTTAAGCCTGTACAGTGTTACATGTCGATTAAATATCAATAGTGGAAAAATAAATAAGTTAATAAATAAAATGCAAACAGACTACAAATGTCATGCTTGAGAGAAGGAGATATTACATTTGCCTTGCAGGTCCAGAAAATGTGTATTTATTGTTTCCTTTGCAGAGCCTGTAAGCTTCAACATGTTGGCTTTTTACAAAAAAAAATTTAGTATAAGGCCATGAATAATAACTCTATGCTATACATGCTAAAATTACATTTTTCATAATCTGTTTTCCTTTCGGCTCACTATTTGATATGCAGAAACAAAATTTTTACGAAGTGAAACAAAAAAGATCATTACACCTTTATGACCTCAGTCACTTGTTTTCAAGCTTTAAAATGTGTAAACAGCTGAGATGGTAACATACTTTCAAGTATAAGGCTCTCAAGCAAGGTTACCAAAACCTCAGAATCTTGAGAATTGATTTACACGGAAGGAATTTGTTCCTTCTAAAGGAATCTTTTCTTCCAGTTTGAACAACTCAATTTCCCTTGAGGTAGAACATATTCACTGTGCCTTTACACATACAATGTTTTAAACCAAGTAACAGGTAAAAAAAAAAAAAAAAATTAAGCCCAAACTCTGCCTTTTTCAGCCAGATTTCTGTTAGCTAAATGGATCCAATGAATGCATACTTTACTTATTTGTCCAAGAAACGAATGTGCCTTATTCTTTATTTTGTGTATATAGGAAATAAAAGAGAGTTTGGGGAAGAATGTGTCCACATGTTACATGTTGCCTGGGAACTTGAACTCTTAAAAGAAAATGCACTATGATTCCTGCCTCTGTCCCCCACACCATGTCTTTGTTCTGTGCATATCTGCAACCAATCAATCAAAAAATAAGATGAACAATAAAGGATAAGTTAAACTAAATAAAAGATGTAATACAGAATAAGAAATACAATAAAGGGCACTTCCAGACTCTGTTCTACTGTTCACTTGCTCCTCTCCATTGGAGAAAGAATAAATTATCAGAAGAGGGAACTGGCACACACTGAAGGGTCAGACCCTTCTAGTTCTGTGTGTTGGGGGCAGACTTTCCTGCGTGCAGAAGGGAGGCATTTGGGTTCAGTCTACTCTACCACTCTTCACCATGTGTGATATTTTGCAAATGTCCCTAATGCTTCAGGATAAAACAGAAACAATTTTTCTTGGTATACACGGCTTTATCCAGTCTGGGTTTTGCCTCCTTGGAAACTACCACTTCTGGATCCCTGTCCCCCAAATCCATTTGAAATAGGTTGCCAAATCCATCAGGGTTTCTCCTACCTAAAGGCTTTTGCTCAAGCTGACCCCTCTATCTAGAATCCCTCTTTGCTATTTTTGGGGGCAGGTTAATTTGTATTTTAAACTGAGATCATGCTTCCCCCTCCTCTATGAACCCTTTCCAGGCATGGAGCTGAAGTGAAGGAGATACACTCTCTGTGAATATCTCAGCAGTGGTGTGTATGACACTGTTTTCTAGTTATCTGATTACTCACCTGGTCCCTACTAGATTGTGAGCGTAGATTTTTTTAAAATCACTGTACATTAAAGATTAATATAGTATTCCTGAATACAAATACTTAGTAAGTGTTTAACTACAAAAGAAAAAAATGAATCTATACGTGGAACGTAGAATAGACTTAAAAAAATCTTTAATGTTTATTTATTTTTGAGAGAGAGACAGACAGTGTGTGAGTGAGGAGGGGCAGAGAGAGAGAAGGAGACGCAGAATCCGAAGCATGCTCCAGGCACTCCAGAGCCTGATGCGGGGCTCGAACTCATGGACTGAGCCAAAGTCAAACGCTTAACCAACTGAGACACCCAGGCACCCCGAACAGACTTTAGGCATATAGCTATACTGACTTATACTTACAAAAATAGATTTATATGGACTTCCAATTTTTACATTACTAAGGCTCTATTTTAGAATTTCCCATCAGGTTATCAGCATCATTCCACAAAAGAATGTTTGCACCAAAAATGTAGGAGGCACGTGACTTAAGAATAAAGGACAATCTCATAAATCAGAAAACACGGGGACAAAGTCAGCAGAGCACTACAGACTGGCCCAGGATCATAACCTTGCATCAGAGCAGTATTTGGCAGCCACTGACTTACATTCTCTTCCCCAAGTGTAACTTCTCACTGAGGCCCTCATAGGGCAGAAAGCAAACAATTAATTAGAGGGAGTATTTTGTGAGATTGTCTAACGAATAAACTAGGATTCTCTGTTGCTGATTGAGGCTAGATCCACATGCTTCGGTAACCAGAGGAAATAGTGGTGGGTTTGACAATCTCTTATGAAAAGTGAGTATATTCTTTAATCCTCACACCCCATCATTCCGTTCATAGCCACCATTTACACCACATCACTCACCCCGGGCTGGCAGCTCTGCCATGCCTAGAATGAAATATGAACCCACTCCTCTTTCCACGAGCTTTATCCCAGGCTAAATGCACCCACGAGTCCTTAGCCTCTGGCTCCCTATCAGGAGCAAAAGCAGCAGCAAGACCACACCCAGAGCCAGCACAGTTGCCCGGGGTTATGGGTCTGGCAAGGGAAAGAAAATCTTTTCAGGAGGCTCAGCCTTCCTTCGCAGGAGCTTATTTACTTTGAAGTAAATCTTTGTAATTGTTTTCTGCTAGAGTTAGGAGAAGTTTGAAAGCTGTCAGTGAGCCTCGAGAGGTGCACAAATGTACATCAGGAAGGATGAGGAGCCAGGATGCTGCAGAGGGGGTTCTTGGTGATTGACATTTAAAAGCACTTGGGGCTGCAGAAGGGCAGTGGGTTTCCTCTGATGGGTCTACTGCGGAGAACTTCTATTCATCTGCTGCTTATCTGACTCCATCTATCAAATATGGAAAAACTTGCCATTAGCAGATTGCGGCTGCCATGAGTAATAGGAAATAGTTTCATGGAGATATCATTTGTGTGTATGTTTAACAGTCTGAGACTTTTGCTACTAAATATTAAGCAGAACTCATTTATCAGGTGCTCAATTAATACTTCAGAAGTATATGACTACATCTTTAAATAAAATCTTAAAACAGAAAGGGACTGGGACGCCCAGGTGTCTCAGTTGGTAAAGCATCTGACTTCAGCTCAGGTCACGATCTCTCGGTCTGGGACCTCGAGCCCCGCGTCGGTCTCTGTGCTGACAGCTCAGAGCCTGGAGCCTGTTTTAGATTCTGTGTCTCCCTCGCTCTCTGCCCCTCCTCCACTCATGCTCCCTTTCTCTCTCTTTCTCTCAAAAACTAAATAAACGTAAAATAACTTTAAAAAAAAAGAAAGGGATGGAATTCTTTTGCTATACTGACCTTACTTCTTGAACTTTTCAAAATTTCACTTTTAAAAGGGATTTATAGCCCAGGTTACTTTCAAAACAAAGTACAGAGGCAAAAAGCTTATTAGGTAAATTAAGAATTATGATTCTTACATCAGCAAAAAGGAAGAACGGCACAAGAGAGGAGTTAGTCAAGCACAGGATTTATTTCTAAGTTTCAGGCAACAGGGTAAAAAATTATGTGTGTTACCAAGGCATTATATAACAACTAAAGAAGATACGCAAAATCATTCCAGGGACAATTTTTTCTTCTGGAATGATACTCAAGTATGATCTTGTTTCACTGGTGTTCATATAGGGACACTGGAGTAGTAGAGTTGGCATTGCATACAATTTATAGAAATGCTATTTTAAAAGACTTATCATATGAATACTTTGTAAAGGTTACGGCTTAACATTAAATTAAAACTCATGGAAAGCATTTCAAGTTGGGAAGGGATCTGAGACAACAGGGTCCAAATAAATGCCATGGGACTGACTCTCTCAAATATCTGACAGCACATGCCTCCCTCTAGCAGGTGCTAGGGGGTCAGTCAGCTAATGACTGAATTCTCTAACAAGTACTTATAGGACAAAAATTCTGTTCTTAATTTAGAGTCACATGCTCAGGCCCAGCCCTAGACTCCAAGACTCAGAATCTCTAAGGGGAAGCAGGAGCCAGGAACCTATCCATATTTTTATTAAAGCTCTACTGGCAATTCTTAGGCTAGACATGGTTGAGAAGCACCATTTTTTTTTTTTTTTTTTTTTGTCAGCGTTTGGTTTAGATAGTTGTTCAGTTCAATTTAGGGTCGTTGTTTCTAAAAGAGCCTCTGTGGGCGGGGCCTGCACTACCGATTATGGAAGAGTGAGCCCAGAAGAAAGCACAACCAGGGAAAACCCTACCAATGCCTGTTTTTCAGGTTGCTTCCTCTAACATCTTGTGGTCATTGTTTTAACAATCATTGCAAACGCATCACTTTAAGAAACTGTTGAAAAGACTCCAGCTTTGGAGAATGTTTTCAGGGGAGATTCTCTGTTCATCATTTTCCATGGTTCTACTTTAAATACTCAGTGGGAAACAGAATCATGCTGGAACTCTGAAGTAAAAAAATTTAAGCTCTAAAATTATGGTTTCATATAGAAAGCCAACCAATAGATAGACAAGAGATAAAGCAGCTATTTTTCTCAAAGCACTTCTATGTGTGCTTGACTGACTTTAAAATCCATTACTGTAACATACAAGCTACAATTTAATTCTGAAATTTGTAAGTTGGACTTCACAGCTCACTGCTTATCCCTTATCCCCCTTCTACCTACTCTCCCATACTTCATCTGTGTCTATTTGTGATCTCTTCCCTTATTTCCAACAAAGTTCTCTGTTAAAGCTGCCCTTAAATTTAATTCTTATTAATCCAGGTATTTTAGTTAATTCCAGATATCATCTGTATAAAAATGTTACCATGAATATGGATAAAGGAGGAGTTGGAAAGGCATATGCTATATAAACTGTGATTTATTCCATATCTCATATATTTATAGAATGGTTTAAAAAAAAAAGGTAGATCTGCTTCAACCTACAGGCTAAAAATTAAAGACCAAATTTGATTTGATGTTGACATTCAATCCTTTCAATTTATCCAGGCATAAAAAGTGTTTCTTAAACTCTATACAGGTATAAGTCATCATTTGCAAGGCATGACAATAGACGAATCCCTCTCAAATGCACTCTCATTTAGACACTATAACAACTCTGAAGGAAGAAAGAGTACAATGCCCATTGGAGCAAATGGGGAAACCGAGGCACAAAGGAGTGCTGCATTTTGCCCAATGTCACCCAGCTTATGAGTGACAAGGCCAGGCTTTAGGAATAGGTTTCAAATCCATTCCAGCTATCCATCACCGACACATGGTGGAAAGAATGTTAAAGCGAAGAAATAGTTTCCTAGAATAAAGTTACAGCAGTCTGAGTGTCCTGCAGCTGATAACTGGGGCATCAATTTCCTTTGAAATTCAGGACCCTAAATACTCAGCTCCTCTATGGAAGGTACAAAAGACTTAGTGCTATAATTTATGATGCTGATCCTGATCTACAATTAGAATTCACAGGACCTGGAACATCAGATATAAAGAACCATTAATGTAACCTCTTTGTCAATATAGAAAATTGCTAGTGTTTTCATATCTGTATAATACCTACTTATTAAAAAGAATGCAATAGGCCATCCTTTATCTATAATAAGTTTGATAAGATCACCATATTTAACAATGCATATTTAAGGCAACGAGATAAAGGTCTGCTTACCCCTCCTTCATGTCATTAATGGGCAGTGGGACCCTGCCGCCCCGGTCTAGGGCTGACGTGATGTTTATGGCGTTCAGACGCTCTGGCTGCCACACATTTTTCACCGCCCCAAGAAAGTCTCCAAGAACCTCGCTGGCCAACATTTCTTCTACATTCATATTTTTAATGAAGAATTCTGCTTGATATGGTAACGGGAAGTCTAATTTTGGTGAAAAAGGATATGTGTATCTTTAATAAAATAGTCTTTCGAAAGAGAAACAGATGAACAATTTGAGATTTGTTGATTTCTGTCATAATCCTGGCTTTGGGGAATAATAATATTGACTTTAAAGACTTTCTGCATAACGGAGGACATATCTAAAAACATGACATACATCTGACACAGAATTTTACCTACAATGTAATCAAATCCAAGGGATAGCAGGGCAATTTGTAATTGTAGGATCTGACCAAAAAAGATAAAAATGCCACACCTGCCTCAAATTTCCCAGTGACTTGCCAGTCTCCTCCCCTGCCAATATGGAAGGAGCATTTCCAGAAAACTCTACGTGGGTAGGAATAATATTTTGTATTTGTAGTGTTTTAAAATCAACAGATCTTTTTCAAGTACATGGTCTTATTTAATCATTACAACCCTATGTACTTCACTGCCCATTTGAACAGAGGACAAGGTTGAAGCACAGAGCAACGTTCTTTCCAAATAGAGATGTTACAAAATATCTGTAATTGTTTGTGAGTTATTTACATATAATTTGAAATACCATAATTTTAATTTGCAGTATTCCTGATCTTTTTAGAGCATGCTGAAACATTACTTTTACTAAAATAAATACTGGTTATATTTTCAAAAAGAAATCTGAAATCATAGTAATTTCTCTTTTGATCACTCCATAATTAAATATTCTAGGGAATTATATTTTAAATTTCTCACAAAATTCCCTACCTCATGTTGTTAGAGATTTACTTAGCTTTTTTCCTTTTCAACATCTCATCAAAATTTCCCTCTAAAAATTTTTAAATTAATATTTTTAAGTAGCCAATGTCCAATTCAGACTTTCAGTGTAACTAAGTAGAATAGATAGAAATAAATAAAATTTACAGTTGACTCTTGAGCAACATGAGTTTGAGCTACACAGGTCCACTTATATGTGGATTTTTTTTGTATATAGTGAGTACTGTAAATGTATCTTCTCTTATGATTTTTTCAATAACATTTTCTTTTCTGTAGCTCACTTTATGGTAAGAATACAGTATATAATACATATAACATATAAAATATGTGTAACAGACTTATTTATGTTATCATTGGTAAGACTTCTGGTCAACAGTAAGCTATTAGCTATTACTAGTTATGTCTTTTGGGAGCCAGAAGATATAAACAGATTTTCAACTGCTCAAGGGTCAGCACCCTAACCCCTGCATTGTTCAAGGGTCAACTGTATTTCAGTTCCTCAAATGTTACTCTTGAATTAAAAAACATCATTTCCTATATTCAGATTGTTCTGTTAAGATAAAGAATAGCTTTGGGGTGCCAGGCTGGCTCAGTCAATAGAGCATTCAACTCCATCTCAGGGTCATGAGCTCAAGCCCCATGTTAGACATGGAGCCTACTTAAAAAAATTAAGATAAAGAATAGCTTTTTATGTTTAATAATATTTCTGTAGCAATAAAGGCTACTTTTTTGGGAATACTTACTATGAGGTAGGCCAAGCTAAGGGACTGCGGTGAATTATCACATTTAATACTCACGACCAGGGGGTGAGTAGGTACTTGCTCTGGATTGTCAGAAGGGGAAAATGATCTTTAGAGAGGCCCAGAATGTTGCCATCATTTGAACTTGCCTCATATATTTTTTATCTAAGCTAAAGGAGACCGTGTATATAAAGTGCTCAGTGGAGCTCCTAGCATAGAGTAAGAACTTATAAAATAGTAAACTTTAGCAATTATTATAAATAATATGAACAAGCTGTTTACCTGAATTCTCCCCTTAGAAGGAAAAGAAATTATTTCTGGACTATATACACATTTAAAGTCCTCAGTAGTAATTACACTACATATATTCTCTGATTTACTTCATTAAAACTCATACATCTGTTAAGTATTCCACTCTTACTCAATAATTAAATAAAAACTAAAAATTACACAATAAATAACTGAAATCTTGATGACCTCACCTCTTATGAAGCCTCTTTAATATTAAAAGACATTTGAAGCCAGAGGAAGATGATCAGGGGAACATGTTCAGGGGAAGATGTTCAGGGAAGATGTTCAGGCTTTAGAATTTTCAAGGGGGTTTTCTAGACCTATGGTGTCTCTTCCTAAAGACTGAGTTTTTCGAGGCTCTAATCACGGAAGGTTCTTTATTCATCTTCTACACTGCCATTTATTCTGCTTGTGATTTTGTTAGATTTGTTTGATGTATAGCCCATCTGCAATCTTCTAAAATATGATTTATTTATTCTATTTTATGTAGATAAGTTTCCTGTTTTATACAGATACATTTCCTGTTTTATACAGATAAACAGTAGTTTAATCATGCCACATTTTTCTCCATAGTGAAAAACAGCCATGCATAAATATGTCATGAAGAACAGTTTCTTGGCAATAAATAATATTTATAAATAATACCAAATATAGTTTTTGAGTGTGCTAGAAGTCTATCATCCATTAATTTTACTCCGTATTTTTATATCCACTTTTCCAAAAAAGCGTGCAAAACATTTTTCTTATTATCAATGCCACTTTTTGGAGAACTGTTACTTGGTTTTTCCTAATCCATGTGACCCTGTTTCGTGGCTCCTTTCTGAGACACACTGCCGCCACACCCCTTGGAGGCTCTGGGCCCTACAGCTGCCTGCTGTCCACCGAGCCAAGAGCTGCTGCCAGACCTTCCAAAGATGAGTCATAGGAGCTTTCTAACTTTGGGGAAATCCCATGCCTGCTATCTTTGGACATCACAGAGGCCAAGGGAACGGCAGGCCAACAAATTGGTGGCAGGTCTCTGAGGCACTAGACCCAATTTAGAGAATCACTCTATGTACTCTCCTTGAGCTCCAAGCTCTGTGATTCTACATGACTAATTTCCCATTAGGTCTCTCAGAGGAGGAGACAGCTGGGCAGAGAGTCAGACTGAGCATGATTATCCTGATATGCAACTCCTGCTATTTCTCTTCCTAACCTTATCCGGGAGACACGGCATGTGTGTAAGCCCTGCTCAAAGATGTACATCCTAGTGCCCACATGCACTCCATCGAGACCAGTGAGGATAAACGCATGCTATTTGGTTCACTGGTTTTCACAGTTTGGGGCCACTGAACCCTATGTAAAAGACAGTGGGGCAGCTCTGCCCAAAATAAAAGTGGAGGCTTCCAAAATCTATCTACTCTTCCTCCTTCACCAACACACCTTTAAAACCCCCGATACAGGGGCACCTGGGTGGCTCGTTGGTTAAGCATCTAACTCCTGATTTGGGCTCAGGTCATGATCTCACAGTTCGTGAGCTTGAGACCTGTGTCAGGCTCTGTACTGACAGTGCGGAGCCTGCTTGGGATTCTCTGTCTCCCTCTCTCTCTGTCCCTCCCCTGCTCATGCTCTCTCTCTACAATAAATACACATTAAATAAAATAAATAGCCTGTAAAGCCAACTTTCAATCCTACAGATGTATCTGCTTGAGCATAGGTCTCTACATATCAAACACATAGAGGACGGATGCCCGTGTATTCTGTATCTACCAGTCCTGAGACCAGACTTGAGGAGGAAGTTCAAACTGTATACCAGACTGTCTTTCAATCTGTAGGGACTTCTGTACCTGAGAAAGGGGAGCCCCTCTGGGAGCATAATGGTGAGGTTAGTGGTCCAAGCCCACTGTAATGTAACTATATCACTACACTGATGAATTCCCAAGGAGAAAGGGAATTTTGTGATTATTCTGACCATTAATGGTACTTCAATTCTATAAGGACAGCTTAGACTGGATGCAAGCATCCAATTACAATTGCAAAAGTCTTCCGGGTCCAAACAGGAATACCTACCAAAAGCCCTTGGGAAGTAGAAAAAGGGACAGGGAATCTTCTGTCCAGGCCCACAGAACTGGCATTTGAACTTGCCTTTCATATATGAAAGTCACGTTAAGTTTTAAACGAGCACACTGTTGTGTGCAACTGACACTGCTAAAACACGTGGGAAAAAACTCACGTATAGGGGTTCAAAATCTTTAAGCAATCTCCCCAATTATGTTTTGCAGCATCAATTCTATAACTATTGCTTTCTTTCAAATAGTGTACAGGTATTTTTTAACTCAATTATCAAGAATTGCAAATTAGTAGGTTCTAATATTTTGTTTGCTCATTTAATTGTACTGGTAAATAGAACTATGAATTCCCTACTTAAGATGCACAATTGCTTTTACTAATTTTATGGGTAAAAATGCTGTGTCAGTTCTTCTGTTACCCTCATAAATGATATCTAGCATAGAGAGGAGTATCCCATGATTTACAAATTTTAACTACAAAGTTTTTAGTGGCATGAATTTTTTCCCAACTGAATACCAGAAAAGGGTCAGAATACTTGAGAGTGCAACTCTTAGAATATTTCCTGTGTCTCTAACCTTCCAAATCCTTGGGAGTAACTTACAATGTGACTATATGTAACTCCAAATTGCTGATAGGCTCCAACAATGCGTGATTTGCTATTTAGGAAGGAGACTGTGACCCAAACTCCAGTGTTTTCCCATCAACAACTCTCCATCTTCACACACAATTAAACCACTACCTATGATCAGTTTTAAAGTAAAGTAATAAAACTAGCTAATAATTATTGACTGTACGCTCTGAGCTCAGCCCCATGTTAAGTACATTTCAATCCTTAACTCAGAGACTCCTTCCTTACCCCAGACTTGGGAGAGAAATGCTGGTCTTAGTCTCATTTTACAGATGATGAAACCAAGGCTTGGAGAGATAAGTGGCCCATGTGTTTGGCCCCCTATTCTGAGCTTTTCAGCAGCATCACACATCATAATATTTTATAACCAGTTAAATATTGCTTCACTTTCTTTTCTACACTTCACTACTTTACTGGTAACATTAGGTATGTGGTACCTTAAAATCTTGAATTGTGTTTTACATAGATATAAAACATAATGAAATACTTCTGGTAAATAAGAAAACAATCAGCAACATATCCTTCGTACCTACCTTCTGCTGACATTATATTAATTATCAAATTATGCCTTGCAGTCTCAAAGGTACGCCTATTGTAGGCAGTTATCTATTAGAAAAAGAAAATCATATTAAAGAAGTGAAATGTTATTTGGGAAATGAAATTCATTAAGGACGAAATGAAAACAAATTGTCGTTCTTCCCATTTTCGTTATTTGTTTATATACTTACAAAATGTGCCTTCTCCGGGCAATAACGACTCAGAGCTTTTAGCAATGTTATAGGAAAATAAATAATTAGTCAAGTCTATTTAACATGCAAAAACAAAAAGTTAAAATCGGAAAGACCCTTTTATAGAACACCATTAAGTGCTAGTACCAACGAAGATGCATCATTAGTAAATGGATTAACCATTAGAAATTACTTACCAGTGCCGGTCTAAGATTTCAAAAAAGCCAAAACAATGTATTTTTGCACTTTTAAATGGAGCTTAAGGATCATACTAAAAAGTACACTTTGAAAAAAAGCACATCTCTGTGTTCTTTGTATTCAGTAATAAACTGCACACCAACCAGTCAAAAAAATGCATGAATAACCCCTTGGACCTCGTATCTCCCAATGGGAGCAGAAGAATAATAAGGATCATAGCCTGTAAAGCTTATGGCACATGCTCAAAAACACAAATCAATCCCTTTGTAGAGTCAAATATTAGTAAACATTTGCAGAGCCAATGAACTTACATCAAAGTCAACCCCGAAATGGCCAGTGCAAACACCAAACAAAGCAAAGGCCAACAACAAGATAGGGCCTCAAAAATTAAGGAATAATTAACTTTATAACAGATATTAAATCATTCAGACAGGTGTGCAGTACCTCAAAAACAACAAATGATTGTGCAATCGTCTTAGAATCCCAGCACTAGCCTTCTGGCAGTGACAAGCTGTAGTGTGCATTGAGACAAAAAGAGCAGGACAAAACTGACTCAAACGAAAAGAACAATCTGGCTCATTTAAAAATAAATATCAAAGACTGTTATAGCATCATCTGTGAGCTTTAAAGGAAAGAAACTACGCTCACCAGAAATATTATTTGAGAGAACAATAAAAAAAAAGAATTTTGGAATAAGTAAGTCCAAACCTTTAACACTATTTGAAAGTACATATTCTGAAAAGCATATTATTGCACGAAGTTAAAAGGACTTCTCTGTCCCCAATTTGTCAAATTTCTGTTGGGTTTAATGACTTCCTTGTTGCTGTCTGTTGGGACACATAATCAACAAGTTTCCCACAGGACACTAAAATTAAGACGAGTCATTAAAATAAATTAGGAACTATTGCTCACAAAGAAGCAAATGAAAAAATGCAAAAAAGACTTGAGGATTTTAAAAGTTTACCCTGTGAAATAACTTAATCATGTTCTCAATGGGAAAAAAAAAGTATCAATTTTCTACTATTTGTTAGGGTATCTCAAAGCTAAAACTCAGAAAGATCAGACATTTTCAAGTTCGTGGCAAGATTTTTTATGGCTAACCTTCCCATAATTATCACAAATTTCATTATTATAAATTTCATAAATTCTAATACTTTTTTTTTAAGTCACAGGCTACTGAAGAGAATGAAGGACCTTTCATAAATCAGGAAGAGAATTTTATCTGAATTTATATTTAATGTTTAATTTTAACAGCTATAACAGAATGCAGTCTATCACTTCTAATGAGGTATTTAAATAAAGTAACATTTTAACGTTCTCAAATTTTACTTCTCATGATGATGTGAAGCCCTTCATAGCAGAGAGGTATGCATGCGTTCAGGCTTTTTTGATCCCCTATTTCTAGAACAGTAGCTGATCTATTTTAGATGCTTAACAAATATCTAATGAATAAATTAATCAGTGGGTTTATATGTTTAAATATTAGCTTAAGATATGCAAACCTCTTTTTGACTATGTTAATAGAATATTTTAAAATACTGTAAATATGTTATTATATACAAATATAGATATGTTATTTACAGATAAATCACTACTTGTGTTAAATGAAAGATAGGCTAAATTTTCATCATTACCTTTTTAGCATATTATTTGATACATATTTGTAACATTATGTTAGTAGTAAGGTATGAGTGAGAACATCATGAACCCTTGAGAATCCTGGCTCAAGACATGTGTTTCTCTCCCATCCCTCTCTGCAACCAGCAGTAGCCATTTTGAATTTTACATTTATCATCCCATTCATTTTTAAATATAGTCTTATTATAAATGCATGTATGCTTAAAATATGTTAGTTTGCTTGTTTCCGAGTTCTATAACAGTGTTTAACTGTATGTAGTCTTCTGGGGCTGGTTGTTTCATTCAACATTATGTTTAAAACATTTGTCCATGTTGCTGGGCAAGCTTACATTCATTGTTGCTGTAAACATGCAATAATATTATAATAGAGTTGTATGGTGACAGATGGTAGTTATACTTGCGGTGAGCATCACATAACTAGAGAGTTATCAAGTCACTATGTTGTACACCTGAAACTATGTAACACTGTGTGTCCACTCTACTTAAAAAAAATTTTTTTTTAATTCACTGAATGAAAACTCCACAATTTATTTCTCTATTCTTCTCATAGACTTTTGTTATCTATTCTCTTGCCGACAGGCTTCTGGGTCTCCATTGCTCTGTGCGTTTCCAGTGTTTTGCTATACAAACATCGTTCAATAAGCATGATTGGCCACACCTCCAGTAGACATTTGCAAGTGTTTCTTTTGGGTATATGCCTAGAAGTGGGACTATAGCATTATAGGGTACAGTGACACTCATCTATGTGAAATATTCAATACTGTTTTCCAAAGTGCTTATCTAATCCCCATATCCACCCTCAGTTACTTTTACCAAGGGTAAAATTCTCATTGTGGTCTTAATCTGAACATTTTTCATTACTGATCAGAGTAAGTTTCTTTACCTAATTGTTATTTGTGTCTCCTCTTTAGTGAGATGTCTGTTCATGCCTTATTACTTATTTTCATGTTTTTTTTCTTATTACCAAGTCCTTTTTTATATTTTAGATACATATCATTAGTCAGCTATATATTTTTAAAGTATCTTCTCCCAGTTTGTGGGTTGTCTATTTTTTAACGATTTTGATGAACACCAGTTGACAAGTGTAGCACAGTAAAATTTATCAGTCTTTTCTCTTAAGTAAAAATGTGTAGGTATTGTTTAAGAAATCCTTCCCTACCCCAAACTCAGAAAGATATTCTTCAACCTTTTCATATAACAGTTTAAAATTTTGCTTCTCATATTTAAATCCTTAAACTACCTAAACTCAAGTTTTGTATTTCTTATGAAGTAAGAATTTAATTTTGTGTTTGCCATATGGCTAACCAATTCTCTGAGCACCATTCACTGACATCCTTTCCCCCAGTCAGCTGTGGCACCATCTCTTCAGATGTATATCATTGTTCCTTATGTAGATGTATCTGTTTCTGGGCTCTCCATTCTATTAATTGGTTAATTTGTCTATCCCTATATCAATACAACCTTATGACAATTACTAGCATTTATAATAAATCTTGATATCTGGAAGGGAAAGAAACCTTCCTCCCCTCTATTTTTTTTCTTTAGCACTAAAGAAAAAAATTGTTCTTGGCACTAAAATTTATCTTCTTTATAAATTTTAGAATTAGTTGACATTAGTTTCATGAAAAAAACCTATTGCAATTTTTCTTGGAATGGCATTGAATCTATAGATCAATTAGGGGGGAAATGATGCCTTCATGATTTTGAGTCTTCCTGTCACTGAATGGACTACCTTTTCACTTATATAATCTTAGTATCAATTAAGTTTTATAAATTTCTCCATATAGACTTTGTACACCTTCTGTTATATTTATTCTAAGTGCCTTACAATTTTTGCTGTTGTTATAAATGGTATATTTTTAAAACATATATTTTCTCAATACTTGTGTTTCATGTGTAGAAACAGAACCAGATTTTTCATATTGATCCTATAGTTTACTCCTAGGCTTTCTTAAAATTTTAATAGACTATGGACTATTTATATCATTGAGTATTCTATTTCTTCCCTTAAATACTTACAGATTTAATGGTCTTTTTTCTTTCTTTACTGCAATGGCTAGGATTTCTAATATATTCTGTAATAAATGTGATGGAGGGGTTCACTCTTGTTTTGCTCTTTAATTTAAATGGAATTCCTTTAGTGTTTTCCAATTAAAAAATGACATTTGACATTATTTTAGGTAAATAACCTATATAACTTTACCAAAAATTTTAAAAAAATATTGACAATAACTCAAAATAACTTTTTTCTTATATCTACATATATATCTATGTAGATACTTATATGTTCTATTTCTGTATCTTATATCTACATTGTCTACTGGAAGGAGATTTATTGATAGAAGTCACTGGAAAGTCATATTAATTCAAACTTCAATTCAAAAGAAGAAACGCCTTCTCTTTGCCAACACAGAAGTTCATATCCACAGTCTATGGCTGATTAGAACTTTGGAGAAAAACTCAAAGCATGTGATCCCCTGAGAGTTTATACCAGATGGAAAACATGCCATTCAGGACCTGTACAAGCTCCTGGCAATTCCATTAGTAGCTCCTATGATGCTGCTCTGGTCACTACCACTAAACCCTTACAGAATTAATAAGTTAAATTAGAAATCTAAGCTCCTGAGGCATCAGGGTATAAAACTGCAGTAGGACTCTCTTGCCACTGACTGCCATTATAATTCTGATTTTGTTGGGTATGACAGGGAAACCTTACTAGCTTTTATATCCATTTAGTTTTTATAGTGTTAATTCCCATTCAATGTCAATATTGCTTTTGTTATTGTTTTAATTTTTTTTTCAATGTTTATTCACCTTTGAGATACAGAGAGAGACAGAGTGTGAGCAGGGTAAGGGCAGAGAGGGGGAGACACAGAATCCCAAGCAGGCTCCAGGCTCTGAGTTGCCAGCACAGAGCCCGAAGCAGGGCTCGAACGAACAAACCGGGGGATCATGACTTAAGCCAAAGTCGGGACGCTCAACTGACTGAGCCACCCAGGCACCCCTATTGTTTTAATTTCTAATGTCTTCCAGGTATGATGTTAGGTACTGGTGAAAATCTGATGGATTATAATAGCATCCATTCCTTCCAGAATAAAGGCCAAACATATCACCCTGGCTTATGGAGCCCTCAAAGATCTACCCCTACCAACATCAACACCTCTATTCCCATCATCCGCCCTCTGGGGTGCATCCTGCCTTCTAGCCACACTTAGAGTTCTCTAGATCGCGTGGTTTTGCTTACATCACCAAGATTTTGATGTGCTGTTTCTTCTAAGATAGGCTTCCTTCTACTTGTGAAGTGAATTCCTATTTACAACTCTGTATCAAACAGTACCTTCTTATTAAAATAGTTATGACAGTGTTGGCTAACAATGGATTTCCATTCCAGTGCTTCAATTCCTGGAAGACATAGCAGGACTCACCTCTTACTCATCTTCTACTACCAGCAGTTATCATAATACTTAGCACATGATAGGAGCACATGTCTGTTTAAAGACTGTATTTCAACGAACATGCAATTTGAAAATAATATATAAAGCAAATAAGTGTTTTAAGTTTGTATTTATTTTCTTACACAGAATTCATATTATAGTAATCTATCATTTTTAAATGTCTTTTAATTTTTTCCCACTAATTTAGACTGCTCCCTTTTTTACATACAAAGCTGAAACAAAGACCTTGGTAGATAAACAGAAAGGAATGGCATATTTCCAAATTTAAAAAAAAGTTCTAAGTAAATTACCTCAATTATTGTTGGTTTCCCCACATTTTCAGCTGTCGGAGACCCATACAGGACGCCATCGCTATATGGTGTCCTTTGGATATATCGAAGCCATCCAGGTCGGTCTGGGTAACCCATTAAATTTGTGTTAAATGTTATAGGATCATTACTAATCTCGCCTAGATAAGAAACACAGAATTAAGATATAAGACAGTTATTTTCACACATGTTGCTTTGGTAATTTCAATCAAAATATTTCTAAAAATTTTTCTTACATTTGTAGCAAACTAAATACACACCAAAAAAACAAAACAAAACAAAACAAACAAACAAACAAAAACCCAACCCATCTGGGAATTTCAATTAGAGCCTCAAGTAAAGAAAAAATCTTTTTGGTTATTTAGTTTGCCTGGAAATCTTATGCAACAAAGAAAAGCAGTCATACAATGTTTTTGGAAATTTGCTTTCTTTCTTTTCTTTTTTTCTTTCTTTCTTTCTTTTTTTTTTTTTTTTTTGGTCACATAGGAGTGTGAAAGTTCTGCCAAGGAGAGAACAATCTTTCAGGAAAATCCTCTAATCATGCTGATGCACATATTCTCTTGAGAAGCCTTTCTTTCATAACACTCTGGATACTATCAAACTAATCATAATGGATATCTCAAAATGATGAAAGTATCAGCAAAACAAAAATAATGTAATTTTAAAACTTTGGAGAATGTTATAAATCCAAAAAGAACTGTAATTAATAAATAATAATAATAGCACCATTTGCTGGAATGTGGCTGGTCTCTATAGGCACTATTTCACCTGATTTTCAAACACACCTATAAAAATGTTGCTAATAATATTAGCCCTAATTTTATTCATGGGATATGTAATTTTCCATGTTAAGTAACTTCTCCATGGTCTTATTAAATGGTGAAATTAGAATTTAATCCTGGCAGACTCCAGAAACTATGCTCTTAACTACATATGTTCTTCACAAACATTGGAGCTACTGCTCAAAAGGCTCAGCTATGTTGTTTTGCAAACACAGAATGCCACATAAAAACCTTTTTTTGGGGGGGGGGGGTGCCTGGGTGGCTTAGTCGGTTAAGCAACCATCTCTTGATTTCAGCTCAGGTCATGATCTCATGGTTTGTGAGTCCTAGCCCTGCATCGGACTCAGGGCTGACAGTGTGGAGCCTGTCTGGGATTCTCTCCTCTCTCAAAATAAATAAATAAACATTAAAAAAAAATTTTTTTTAAATAACTTATAAAAAGATTATTTTTTTAATGCTGGTGAGAACATGATCAACTATTTTCTATGACTGTTTTCAGGTATGTTATTCATCATATAATTTACAAAAATAACATTTATATTAATTCTAATGGTACAATTCTCAGAAAGTTCATTGTTTTTTACTTAGGAGTCATAGTAACAAATATATTTTTGCTTGCTACCCCTTCTATATTTTAATTAATTTGATGGTATTCATCAAATGGGGCAGAGAGAGAATGAGACACAGATTCTGAAGTAGGCTCCAGGCTCTGAGCTGTTAGCACAGAGCCCGACATGGGGCTCGAACGCACTAATTGTGGGATTATGACCTTAGCCAAAGTCAGATGCTTAACTGACTGAGCCATCCAGGTGGCATTAAACCAACAGTGAATTAAATAAGGTTTCACAATTAGTATTATTTTGAAGGAAAAATTAATCTTCATTATATTATGAAGTTATATAAAATTATCTCATATTGTAAAAGCTTTCTTGAGAACTCTTTCTAAATACCGTATTTCATTCTCTTCTACAACATATGTATAGTCTTCCAAAGATCAATATACTACATAAGAATCGAAGTCTCAATATGGAAAATCATAACTGTACAGCTATAATTATTTCTACACGAATACAGGTAGGTCATTTGTCAGAAGCACAAAACTCAACATTGGAAAACTAGAAACAAGCTGTTTTTTTTTTTTTTTAATTCAAAAATGAATTATTTCCTTCTGTGATTAAATTTTTAATCTTAAAACAGGAAATATCCCTACAACAGCCAATTTATCACATTTACAGACCATTTTGAATAATGTTAATAATATTTGATCATAGACCTTGTGAGTCATATACACTGAACAAAAAGGAAAATTGAGTAAATTACCCACTTGTTTCCCACCGAGAACATACCAGGCTTGGGGTAAGGTGGAAATTCCCCCTTAAAATACTCTCTTTCCAAAACATGAACAAAGAGGACACCTGCAGATGGGTACACATTCCGATCAGAGTGCACCTTCGAGAAAATAGTGTACACTGAAAACAAAGGAAAGATAAGAGATCGAAAGACAGATCATGAGAAACGCTCATAGTTTGCTTACACTGCAAAGAAGGGTTTTGCTTCTTTAGAAATTTCTGGGAGAACTGAAGCAGCATGCAAGATATTGTTACGAAGTTTGTTTTAAAGGAAAGTGACTTCAGGACAAAACATGAAACAACTCTTTCAACATGGTGTGTTTAGACACTCTCAAGTATTATGTAAACAAAAGTAGGCACATTTAATAATTAAAGCTGTTATTAAATAAGAAGACATTCATAATATTTTTTTGGTAATTTCTTTTTATGGGAATCATTACCAACAAAATATATGATGAGAACTGACCCACCACATAATTATGATTACAGTTTCTTTTTTCTTTTTTGAAAGTGAAGTATAAAGAGTAATTTTTAAGTGGTAAAAATCTAAACCATATTAACTATTTGCCAGACAAAGCGTAGAAGACTATATAATATCAAATGTATATAATAGGTGACTTTCACATACGCTCTTAAAAATGCATTGGATACTTTTTCCTCGTATTTATCCTAGAAATGATTTACTCCATTTTACCTGATCTTGACTTTTAATAATTCTATTAATCTATTCTAGTATGCTACATCCCAAATAAACATAACAATCACATAATAAAATTTAGCACAAATAATTTCTTTAAATGAAATGGGGCAGATTTCATGAGTTACCGATTACTTATGTGATGTGAGTACATTAAAATGGCTAAATTGGTTTAATTAGTTCCCACCTATTCTTTTTCCTGTGATATCATCATCTCCACCAACACATTACTGCCATTACACTTGTCACCTCTACAATCTCTTTTAGTTTTTTATCTTCCTGATTGGCTAGTGGTGGCAATTTTTAAACAGATAAATCCTATCAGGTCAGTTCTTTCTCTTAGTCACTGATGGATTTGTGAATGTAGTAATTAACCTTGAGAACCTCAAGGCTGCTTACCCTAGGCTCACAACTAAAAGCCCTAGATAGCAAAATCACTGACAGTAAATTTTTCAGCATAAAAATACAAACTCTCACAAAATGCTTCTTTATCTGTGAAAACTTGTCCCTGCAGTTCTGTGGATGGCTGACAAAAATGGAGAACTGAATGAAAATATTGTAGCTTCATGTACCCATAGCTTTGCTACTAAAAACACAACTTCAAAGGCTATATAACAGATGGAAGGAAGCTGCAAGTTATGTTTAAACTAGGTACGTAGAGAGACTCCTCCTTTCCTGACTTGATTTGCTAGTATTCATAAGTACTCTGCACATGGCCCTTAGAATACCCAACTTCTTCCCCCCAAGAACAATTTACTCACCTGTGGAAATGGTCCCATTCCAAAAAAAAAAAAAACAAAAACAAAAACAAGAATGAGCAAGTCACAGAAAAATAGAGAGGATGAGAATGTGAGATTTTTCATCAGTTGGATTCCACAGCCTCCCCTGAATGCCAGGTGCTGTAGAGAATGTGAAAATGGAGGAGGCCCAGTCCCTGCCTTCCATGAGTTCACCATTTGGTTTGGGAGACCAATGCCCACCTAATTAGGTATGTTCCCAGATGTATGGACTGCTCTGGCAACACACAGTAAGATGGTGAGGAGCAATGGAAGCTGGAAAAGATCTGGAAAAGATTTATGTAAGAAGCAGAGTTCCATATGGCTCATAAAATTCTAACAAGATTCTGAAACTCATAGATGGGGATTCGGGCATTTCAGTGGTGAAAACTTGTAAGATACAGTCGTGGGATACTGGGGGGACCTTTCAAGGAAAAACAAATTAAGTTGTGATCTTGAGATATATTTAAGGCAAAAGGAGAAAAACTAGGAAGAAGAGTCAAATTATGGAGATTTGTGAACCCCTACTGAGAAGTTACTTCATTCTGTATGTCAAGGTGGTTAAATTCTAGATCACAATCCTACCCTCAAAGCACAGGAGTACTTTAAATAATCTAAAGGAATCTCTCTAGAGTTTACGTAATTTATTCTTTCTAGAGATTAAAACACCTTGAAGTCCAGCACTGAATTTTACTTACCATTGTTATTTTCTTGGCACTTAGAAGGTGTCTGACATATTTGAATAATTTTATCAATGCCTGTTGAATGGATGAAAACCTTCTACTTAAAAAGCACTGTGGAGGTAAACACAGGTGTTATGTTTGTGGACTAAATGTATACATAATACTTAACTTAAATTTCAGCTTTTTAACGAATTAATTCTCACATGTGTGTAGCAGTTTATGGGTTATCAGCCTCCATTTACATTATAAACTAAGAGTCTCCCTTAGTTTTTGCCGCCATCAGGTAATAAAAGCTAGCTTCTAAAGCCAAAAGAAAGGTTGTTCATATTAAACAATATTGAAATGATTCTATTTACTATATAGCCCTTGGCAAGGCCTGAAGGGGAACCACGAAGGGGTACCTGCCACTGCACATGACCTCACTACAAGGACTAGTATGGAACATCTCAGTTTCCGCTTTCATAAAAACCATTTCTGTGATCTACAGAGCCAAACCACAATTTACCATGGCCCTCGTGGGTTTTAAGATGACATGCACATTTCTTTATTCACATGTACTCAATTGCCTTTCTGCAATGTGCTGAACTGCATACTTGCTGGTCAGTTACCTTGGCAACTCTGCAGTAAAGGCTGCTTCACTGTAAGTATAGTATGCCATTCACTCTGAGAAAAACATGATATGGATGTATGGCACATTCATCATCTAGAAATGGAAAATGACTAAGCCACTATGTTTTGTTTGTGAAAATGATACTTCCTTTCTGCAGCATCAGTTTAAATTACGGGCACCCACACAACATTTTAGAAGGGCCCTTTACCCTTCCCTTTCCCATTTGTTACCTGAAAAACAAATCACTCTTCAACAGAGGCTATCTGGGTGGTATTTACACCTAGCTTCCTTTTGGAAACAACACGGGACACAGAATTCCAAGTTACAGGCTCTTGTTCTAAGCATGAGCTATATAAATAACGCTGATTTGGTCTGCACCGACACCAACAATGGCTGTGACTCAGTTAACACGTGTTGCATCCACATGTACCTAAGCAGTACTCACAAACAGAAAGCCTGAAGTGTATTGCTTTCCTTAAAAACAAATCTTAAAAATCAAATTTAGGGGCGCCAGGGTGGCTCAGTCGGTTAAGCGTCCGACTTCGGCTCAGGTCACGATCTCGCGGTATGTGAGTTCGAGCCCCGCGTCGGGCTCTGTGCTGACTGCTCAGAGCCTGGAGCCTGTTTCGGATTCTGTGTCTCCCTCTCTCTCTGACCCTCCCCCGTTCATGCTCTGTCTCTCTGTCTCAAAAATAAATAAATGTTAAAAAAAAAATTTTTAAAAAATCAAATTTAAACATTCTAAGAATCCACAGTACTAAAATCTAATGATCTCTGAAATATACGTGTGTACAGTGTCATGCTAATCAAACTGAGGTCACAGGCTCTGGTCTCTCTGTGTATCACATGGCTTTGCAATTGTCTACGGCTGCAAATCCATTACCTCTGCAAACACATGCCACTGGAAACAAATGAAACTGAAAACCAGTGTGTGGCTAAATCCCGTGCAAATCCATCACCATTAATGGGAAAAACAATTAAACCAAAAATTCAACCCACAGGGGGTCAAAAA
Source organism: Neofelis nebulosa (assembly GCF_028018385.1). NCBI lineage: Eukaryota > Metazoa > Chordata > Mammalia > Carnivora > Felidae > Neofelis > Neofelis nebulosa. The sequence goes on along the minus strand of NC_080785.1, from coordinate 71,780,293 downwards.
CAGCATCTTCAAACAGCAAGGGTAGCTAGATTTGCAAAGATTAAAAACTGAGGACAGTCACAGAGAGCAGATTTTTTTTAGGAAAAATTACATATCTAAGAAGAGCAAAAGGGTGTGTGGGCAAGGGGCCAGGGTCCCTAAACTCAGTTCAATGTTCTTCATTACCACGCTACCAAAAACTTTACAAAACTGTTCTCTGTACATTTTAGTCATAAGGTACAGAAAACTACAGATCATGTCAACAACCATGTGACAGCAGAGAGCCAAGAATCAAGTAACAGACGGTGATGGCAGTAACAATAAAGTGGGGCCTCATGCTAGCTAAATAGCATCCTGTCTTCCTTTATTAATAGTCCATTTGAAATTTTCTCCCTAAGGGAGCCACATCGTGATGAGGGTGTGCATTTGAGTGCTTATGTACAATTACTTAAAAACAAAAGCAAATTTGGATGTATTTAGTAAACATGAAATTTTGAAAGGATTATGGTGGTGCATTGCTAGAATTTATAGCATATAACTTCGCAATTATCACAAGGATTATTTTTAATGGCATATGCGTGTGTACAGGCACGTACAAAGTCCCTTCTCTACAAAAAAGTCCAAAGAACACTTACCAGACCTTTTTCTGCATCACCAAGAACAAGTGCACGGTTATAAAATAAACTAGCTGCTGAGTGTGAGACCCTGCAAGTCCCAGCGAGATTTAAATCTGAAAGCTGTCTCTCCACTGAAATCTCTGAGAAGAAAGTCATAAAGTATTGTCAGTATTCACATCCAGGTGGCCTCTGTTAGGCACCTATTATGTGTATATCTCTCTCATAGATGCTTTATCAACAAATTAATCATTCTAAAGGGTCCACTTATATCATCACTTTCTAACTTTTAAGGTTTAATAAGACACAGTAAATTCTCACTTTACCAGGAGACCCAAGGAAGGAAACAGTTCAGAGAGCTGAGTTTTCTAAAGGATGGAGTCCATCCTTTTTCATGATGGTACAGCATCATCATTTGGCACATCAATTATTACACTCTGCTCTATTATACAATGACGTCCTTATGGACCGTTTGGTTACCTTGTCATTTACTGATCACACACCTCCGCTAGTGGGTCCCAGTCTGCTAATGCTTTTTAAGGTTGTGTGTTTTATAGATTTTCTGTTTTCTCATCTGCAGACAAGTTGTCAGCTGTCATTTCTCATTGCTATCGGTATGTTTCCTATAGCAGCTTCTCTATCCCTTCTAATTTGCTGCTATTAATCTGCTGCATGCACGTTTAGAAACCAGACTACCAAATGAGGTGGCGTTGTGTGTTAAAGTAAGAACAAATTCGTTCTGTCTTAACGCACGCGGGGCTCTGCTAGATGTGAAAAACAGGAGCCTGCATTTGCCGCATCGATTTTGGCCACCTTTTGTGGCAGATTTCCTGGTCCTTAGTTGATGCGGTATACTTCTGAATAGATGATCTTACTATAATTGGGACACAGCCATTATTTGAGATGGCAGCGTAAATTCCATGTATTAAATGCATTCAGAAATAAATAAGTGTACCATAGAAAGTCTTAATTCAACCCATACATTATGTAAACACGAACTGTCAAATCAAAATGAATGGATTTAATGTGTTGTATAAAATAATTTCTTACATATCTGCTGTGTGGGAAATATACTGCATAATTTAAACAAAGAGATCTATTGATTAAGTGATCTATTACCTTCAGCAATAGCTAAATCAGCCTAAGAATATTATAACGCACTATAATTGATAAGTAATTTATTATTAAGAAATTAAAGTCTACTTCTAAAAGCATTTCAATTTTGTTAATTTGCCTCTCATGTTCAGAGAGTTTTAAGACATAAACTGTTCAATGGGAAGCATGACAAGAGTGCTTTAACTGAGTGAAAATTACTTAAATAAGATGGTGCATATTTCTCAACTGTTCACATAGCACTGCCTGAAAAAAACTGGGGGTAAAAATGTTGAAGAAGACTTTTAAGTACGTTTAAGATGAATGGTAATACTGAACAGCCATTTATCTGGCACAGCTTTGAAACTAAACTTTTGCCTAAGCAATGAGACATTCCGATTCCTCAAAATCCTCTTTACCTTAAATCCTTATGCTAATCCTAATGTTAAGAACCAGGATATCATTTTAAAAGAAAGTTACGTAAAAAATACAGTTGCTAAACTTATTATATGGCCATCCCCGGTAATTAAAACTTATAAGTACTGTCAGGAAAAAAAATTAAGTTTGGTCTTATACTTTATGGCTTTACCAGCTAAAAGGCTTGGAGCCCCTGAACACACAGCACCACAAGAAGCTGCTACCAATGAATCCGGATTGATTCTAAGAGATGAAACTCATTTGCTGTCTCTGCCTCAAGAGAACTCATTTCAGGGTTTCAGAGTCCGATATATTTATTGTTTCCTTCCCAATTTATTTTTTAATGTATTATTTCTATAGCCAAATTGAAATTTAATTACTAACCTAGATAATTGCTGTAGAAAACTATTCTGAGGAACATCAGTATCCAGCTAGGTACACAACCTTTCTGTGGGGTTTCTTTTCCCCCTCTCACTAAGATTTACCTTATATTTGATCAATCCAGGTTTATAAATCCTGTCTTGGAATCAAAAGTTTTTCTCAGCAGTCTGCCCTTCACCTGTGAGTTTACTCAACATCAAAGTACTGCAGGCCATTCATTTGGTGGTGGTCAGCTACTGTTTTTATTTCAGTCACAGACCATGCCTAGGCTGTAGAATTCATCACAGGGAAGGCATTAAATTGCTTTTTTAACTTCATTCCTTTAAGAGATAAGGCCACTTTTCTTTACATGAGGTAGAAGAGAAACACTGCATCTTTTTCTACAAAAAGCAAAAGGTTTGTTTTTCCTCCTGACCAAAGCCACTTACCGAAACTATTTTTCTACACTGGAGTGAAACGTCTTGATTTTCCATATAATGATCACATGTTTTTGTTTTGTCCTGTTGTTTTTTTCTTAAATGTCAGTTGGAAAGTGGTTGCAAAACATTGTTAATTGGTGATCGATGAACTTAGTCTCGTGAACGCTGCTGTTGAGAAGGGCTTTAGATGTCATCCTGCCTGAGCATGCCAAATATATTTCTCTACTAAAGACAGATCATAGCATTACTTCCTACTTGGATATGGCCTCAGCATTCTTCTCAACCCAGAATTCCTGACAGACACTATCAATCGGAATTGGCATGCACTTGCCCCCCTGGAGAGTTCAGTCCTTCATTTTATAGATAACAAAATTGAACCCAGACAGACAAAATGATAGGTTCAAGCCTACAGGAGGAGTAAGAGGAAAGGATGGGACTTGAACCCAGTAAGTCATGTATTTTGTTGATTTGGAAGCATAAGGTAATACATTTGGTGGTTGTCTGTACCTTGTTATTATTACGATCTACTACAGCAAGCTAATTATGTTGCATAATGCCTGCACTTTCTTAATCATCTCTTCTGTTTGATGACAAACCAGAATTTGTCCGAGTTCATTCTTCTATTTAGTGAAGTTACCGTAATAACACTGCACAACGGGAAGAAGTGAGTTGACAGTCACAACTCCAAGAAAGAAACAGACCTGAAGATTCTTTTGTTTAAAGAAAGAAACACACTTGAAGTTTAAAAGGAGACATTTCAGCTGGCATTACCTGAGCCTAGAAGAAGAAACTCATATCCCTGATAGATGGTCTTTTGAAGTCCTGGAACTTTGTGACTCTTCCTCCTACATTTGCCACCTTTCAGAGGCAAAGAAGAATATATATTTTCAGCCATAGGAGCACTTCCTGCTCCTCTCCAACCACAGAGGAAAAGAAGTCATCTAGAGAGATATTTCCATCTTCAAGGCATGCCAGTCCTTGACTGTCAGTAAGCTAAGGAGGAGCTCCTTTAAGACAGCAGAAGAGAATTCTAGCAAATTATTCAGAGTACATATGACTTTATTCCCAAGAAGGTCAAATTAAAGTTTAAGTTTAATATTAAATAATTAGGAAATCAGTACATGATTGTTTTGACTTTCTCTAAGGAGAAAGTTTGTTTCTTGTTTCTTAGGGGAAAAAATAATAAAAGTTTATCAGTAAACCTAAGGCTCACCCATTTTGGAAAGTGAGTCGTGTTAAGAAAGAAAGGAGAATTTGAAAACATTTATCTAAGTGAAGTATATGAATGAGTAATGTGAAGGCTTATTCCTTTTTTATTTAAATTATTCTGGGATAAATTTTAAGTTCCTCTACCTCCACCCTAGGGGAAAAAAAAGGGAATCTATATTTAGAATGCTCTTTATGATTTTTGTAATTTGTGCCAAGATAGAATGATGCCAACTGTGTGGCTCTGAGACTTCAAATTCTTCAAAATCCTATTTACAGAAGAGATACCATCCCACTGCTAAAATTTAGGACACAGCATTATTTTAAAAGGTATAGAAAAAATACAATCACTAAACTTACTTTACTCTATAAATGCTCTTAGAATGTTTTGTGCTCTCTTGAAATTGCCAAAAAGAGATGATTGAAATTCACGGTCAAGAACATCTCAAAGAACATTTGATACCTGAGGTAGCATTTAAAACGGCCTTGCTCTATGAACCACTAGAAACAATTCTCTTCGTACAGTTGATAAGGCATCATTCTCTGTATATTTTGATAATACAGAACTATAGTGATAGTATTTAAATTGGATGAGAAGACCAGGGAGGGAAAAAAAGCTAAAGGTTGAGTTCAAAGAAACTGAGGATGTGGTATCTCAGTAGATTTAGGATGTATTGATCACTTCTATTTTGAGAACTGTAATTATCACTCAAGTTCCAAGGAGAAAATCAGTTTGGGATCCAATGAGAGCATGAAGTTTAAAAGAGGAGGAGACAAGTATCTCTTGAAGATTCTGGAGAATGCTGCATGCAAAGATCTTGGAATCGCACATTTTACTAAGAAAGGACCACAGCAGGGGCACCTGGGTGGCTCAGTCGGTTGAGCGTCCGTCCAACTTCGGCTCAGGTCATGATCTCGTGGTTCATGAGTTCCAGCCCTTCATTGGGCTCTGTGCTGACAGCTAGGGGGAGCCTGGAGCCTGCTTCCGATTCTGTGTCTCCCTAGCTCTCTGCCCCTCCCCCACTCATGCTCCGTGTGTGTCTCTCTCTCTCTCTCTCTCTCTCTCTCAAAAATAAATAAACATTAAAAAGAAAGAAAGAAAGAAAGAAAGAAAGAAAGAAAGAAAGAAAGAAAGAAAGAAAGAAAGAAAGAAAGAAAGAAAGAAAGCACCACAGCAGATGACTCATCGGGGCTCAACAGCTTACTGTGGAACACCTTTTTGGCAAATCAAGTAGGAAATGGAGGGACATGCTCAAAGATAACAGGAGTTCTAGAGATCAAAGTGAAAGAGAAGAAACTGAAGAAAAAAAGAATGGATGAGTGTAAATTTAGTGCAGAATGGTGTGAAGTCCAAAGGGAGAGTTTTTGGTGATCTCATGTGGGGCACCAGGAAGCAGAGCAAGTCCCAAGGCCTCGGGAGATGAAGAGATTTCGTACATTGCAGATGGCAACACCGCCGAGAGTCAACTGGGGCCGTAACTAGGAAGATCAGAAAACAGGAAGAGGGGATATGCCTAAGAAGCTGAGGACCCTCAGCTTGAGCAAGGAAGCAGCCAGATACTGATGATCATCATGGGTAATTCCCTTGAAGAAACCAGGAGGAATCCCTTCAGAATATCTAAGGAAGGTGTGGGGAAAGGACTCTGAGATGATGGGCTTCGGTCCTGGAACAAATGCATTTTTTAGTGCTTTTTAAAACAAAGTTTTGTGATCTTCTCATGGGAAGTTATTGTTATAAAACTCTATGTTTTATTATGGATATTACCAATCAAAATTCCTTTAAAAATGCAAAGATATTTGCGGGTTTGTTTCAAAAACAGCAGAGTAGAAAATTGGAAGCCTCTGTCTTACTGTGAAACAGACCTGGAAGTGGATGATTCCAGCTAAGGAATAATTTGGCGCTAGCTGGAATAAAGCTAGTGACCTCTAATTTTAGAGCTGTATGAAGAGAGTGAGGTAAGCCAGGAATCATTCCTACAAGGTACCCAGGATTTGTTATATGGCAGTAAAGCCATTTTTATCACATAAAATTACTTCTCTTCTAAACACATTTTTAAATTGCTATTTTTATAGACACTTTGGTTGCCCCAAAGTTATGGAAACCAGGCTACATGCAAACATGCAGGAGCACATATAGCCAAAATTGTGTATGTGCATATGTGTGGTTGGGGTGGGGGTGGTGGGCAGAGATCTTAAAGGCAAATAATCAAGAAATGTTAAGTGAAAGCTTATGATGATAATCAGCATTTTGAAAACAACTCATCTTTTGGTTATTAAGTAAGTCTTTTTCTCCCTGATGAAATGCATTATTTCAAAGGTCCTGGCATATTGCTAATGGACACATTTATGATAGGGAAGAAAAAATTTAGGAAAAAAAAATCATCCAAGGGTCAGGTCATCTTTCCAATAGAAAGTAAGTGCCATCTAATTATTTAATAGCAAAACATATCAATTTGGTTTTGCAACAACAAAAAAATCAGTTAAAAAACCATCCACAATTAGCCAAAATATTTTATGACCATTTTTCTAAGGTTGAATAAATACTGTTTTTAAAATGATTTATGTTAAATGTGCTTCTTAATGTTTTTCAACGTTGTAAATAAATTGTTATAATAACCACACTGGGACAATTTTTATAAGTGGCAAGGTAATGACTGGATAAGGGTCACAATAGGTTAAAAACAAGAATTATTTTTAGTTAAAAAAAAAAGGCAAACTACAGCAAAGGAAAAAAAAATTTAGAAAATAATGGATTAAGAACATAGAGGATCAGAAGTTTTAGAAGATTAGGAAAACAAAATCTGATTTTTTTCAGACTGACTTACCAAAAAAAAAAAAAAAAAACCCACACAAGACTAAAAAAGCAAATGGGATACTGGAAGCGAACATTTAATTGACCCCCCAAAGGGGATTTAGATTTACCACCTAAACTCACCATCTTTCTTCCCACCAGTCATTTTTCTGCTGAAAATATAATTGTTGGCCTGTTTGGTCTTCCAGTTAACTGTTCCATTTATGCCATCAGCACAGCTTAATAAAAAAGCTTTTCAGAATAAAACAAATGCACAAAAAATGAAATTAATGTCACATTAAAATGACTATCACAGATCAGCTACTATTAACTGGGATTAGATTCCTTTCAGCCCACTAGCTGTTTGATTCCATTTAATAAATATTTGTTGTGTGTCACCACAAGGAATATGTAAGGATATAAGGTAAACAAGATACAGGTTCTGCAACTCAACAAGTCCACAATCTTCAGGGATTGATCATTCATGTACACAAATATGAATGAAATATATATGCATATAATCATTACACATATACACAGTGATAGAGAAGTACTACAAAACCCTCAGGAGGGAGCCATAATCCCTGGATAGGGATGCTGTGATAAGTTTAAAGTATGTTTTACATTTTACAGTTGAGGGGGCGCCTGGGTGGCTCAGTCAGTTAAGCGTCCCACCCTTGGTGTCAGCTCAAGTCATGATCTCACGGTTTTGTGGGTTCAAGCCCCACACTGGGCCTGTGCAGCTGCCAGCACAGAGCCTGCCTGGGATTCTCTCTCTCCCTCTTTCTCTGCTCCTCCCCCACTCACACTGCAAAAGCTCTCTCTCTCAAAATAAATAAACATTAAAAAAAAAAAAAAGAAATTTTACAGTTGAGTTTTGGAAACATTACATTGGCAGAAATGAGCAGAATTGGGATTAGGGGCTAATAAATAGGAGGCTATCTCTGGAGTGTAGGGTAGCAGTGAGCCCATAAATCAGTGGTTGAAGCAAAAGGAAAATAAAGCTGGGGCCAGTTACATGACATCATGCAGATAATACTGAGAAAGTTTTCAAATTGCCGCATGTCGGTTAGTTAAAAGGGGAGTCAAAGATGGTTTTGACTTTTTGAACCAGAATGACACAAAATAGTGATACATTAGGAATCCCCCCAAAAGGAGTCAGTTTTAGGAGGAAGATGACAAATTTAATTTGAGATATATTAAGTCCGGGGTATCACTTGGAATATCCAGGTGAAACCGTCTAAGAGAAAGATCGAAATAGAACTCTGGTTCATAAGAGAACTTAATGGGGTTTCAGATACAGATTGGAAATTCATCCCCAGAGGAATGATTATTGAAGCCAAAACCCCAGCATAATTCTTTAAAGAGACCATGCTCCCAGGTCACATGCACTAGGCACCCTCATATACCAAGGCGATCTGGAGAAGATACACCTTCGTGTTCTTGAGCCATTCATCTATTCTATTTCCCATCATCGAACCACCACTCTTACTGCTTACTCCCTCATTTTTCATCCTTACCTTTTTTTTAATTTTTTTAACATTTATTTATTTTTGAGACAGGGAGAGACAGCATGAATGGGGGAGGGTCACAGAGAGAGGGAGACACAGAATCTGAAACAGGCTTCAGCCTCTGAGCTGTCAGCACAGAGCCTGACGTGGGGCTCGAACTCACGGACCGCGAGATCATGACCCGAGCCGAAGTCGGATGCTTAACCGACTGAGCCAGCCAGGCGCCCCTCATCCTTACCTTTTAGACATGATATTCGGGTACGATTTTCCTAACTACAACATTGGGTCTCCAACACATTCTCCCTTCCTCTAACCATCTCAGGTATGTTCCCTCTGGGTTCAGCTCAGTCCAGGAATCCCCCAGGGTATACCCTACAATTTTGTCCTAGCTTCTGGAGCTGAAATATAGCAAGAAGGAACGCACAAAGAAGTGGCATGGACAGCAAAGGCAGAAGAACATGGTAATAAATACATTTATATAGCAAGCACAGAGGATGATTCAGCAAAGAGCAGCAGAGGCAGTCAGAGAGGTTGGACAACTGAGCCTGAAGTGTCACATATGTCAACACAAGAGATATCAAGGAGACTGAATCAACATCCTCACATACTGCAAAAAGGTCAAAGAGAATGAGAGTTTAGAAAAGACTACTAGTCTGTGTAAAATGAGAAGTTACCGGGGACTCCTTGAAAGTGGAGTTGCAACAAAGTGACAAGAATAGAAACCAAACCGCAAAAGGTCAAGATATAGATGCAGCAAATATAGTTAATCTTAAGAACATTGGCAGGGATAGGGGAGCAAAGAGATTAAATGATATGATAGACGGCGACATAGCAAGGCGGAGAGAGGGCAGGTTATCTGAGTGTGGGAAAACAGATTTTGTTCAGCTCGGGAAAAGACGCAAGGAGACAGGCAGACTAAGGATAAAGAAAGGGAGCAAACCTGATGAGACACAATGCAAGAGAAACTAGAATGGGCGAAACCAGCATTTACAAGTAAAGAAAATACCTCACAAATCAGAAACTAAGGACAAGTGAAGATAAAAACATCAGCAGGAGTACAGGAAGCTTCATGTTGAAAGGGGTTCCTCACCCTAAGAGATGAAATGTGTATTTCCTTTTTAAACTGAATTTTGAATAAAATTCTGAACTTTAATTAAATGATGAGAAATACTGAGTTCCCTTCCAAAATGGAAAAAAAAGAATACAATTCAACACCCAAGTTATTAAAAACTAACAAAGAGGCAAACAAAACCTCAGGTGAACATTTCAGTGATGCCTGCAGGTAGAAATCAAAGGCCCTAGCACCCCAAGCAAATAAATGATTTGATGGGTATTTAATTTTTAAAATATGCAAACTTAAGTGTACTAATTTTATATCTACTGAAAGACCAATCTTCTGGATGATCCTTCTAAGAAATGGTTGATTTGCTTAATAACTGAAGTATGTCCTTTTATTTATTTTTATTTTTTTTAGGCAGGCTTCACGCCCAGCACAGAGCCCAATGCGGGGCTTGAACTCATGACCCTGAGATCAAGACCTGAGCTGAGATCAAGAGTCAGACCCTTACCTGACTCTGCCACCCAGGTGTCCCAAATTGTTTCCTTTTAAATCTAGGTGAAAAACACAGTCGTTACTCCCTAAATAATTTAAGCTAAAATAGGATCAGAAATGTCCATGGCCTCTTGTGGCCAAATATCTCCCCCACCCCCACTGCATTCTCTTGATCACTGGGTTCCAAAGACTACATTCTGGTCACAGAAGAATCATGTGGGCAACTCTCTAAAAATACATATTCATACCCCCAAAAATTCGTAACAAAAAAATGTTTTAAGCACATATTCATAACTCCAACGTGGAGAGTGTAGGTACGTGGGTTACACAGTTTTATCAGGTAATTCTCATACACAATATGAACTCTAGAAGACTGAGAGAAGACCTACAAAACCCAAGGGTATATAGGATATTCACTGAGTCACATCATATGTGCCAAATGTAAGGCTGACCATAGAACTGAAAACTTTATCCACTCCTACCTCCACTTTCCCATGGATTGGAAAGTTACCATAAAGAACAGTTTGGAGTGACGGGGTCAGTTAAGCATCTGACTTCACCTCAGGTCATGATCTCACGGTTGCAGAGTGTGAGGGCTGTCTGCTGTCAGTGCTGAGCCTGCTTTGGATGCTCTGTCCCTCTCCCTCTCTGCCCCTCCCCTGCTCACTCATGCTCTCTCTCTCAAAAATAAATTAGTATTAAAAAATTTTTCTAAAAAAAGAATGGTTTGAATATCCAGACAGCACCCCTTTTGTTCCCTCCTTTATTCTAGCCCAGTAGTTCTCAGACTATGTATGCATAAGAATTGTTGTTCAGTAAGGGAAGGGAAACAAAAATAACATAAAAACAGGGAGGGGGACAAAACATGAAAGACTCTTAAATATAGAGAACAAACAGAGTTACTGGAGGGGTTCTAGGAGAGGGGATGGGCTAAATGGGTAAAGGGCATTAAGGAATCTACTTCTGAAATCATTGTTGGATTATATGCTAACTAACTTGGATGTAAGTTAAAAAAAATTTAAATAAAAATACAAAAAAAAAAGAATTGTTCAGGGTTATAAACACAAAACTACATATATTGTACTTTATGGGTGATTTAAAGAATATACTAAGATAACTTAAATCCATGGGATTTTTATTTCTTCCACTCTGTCACGTCCTTGCCAGGTGAAGGACATTGCTTCATTGCTCATACGTTCTAGGTCCTATATAAGGGTAGTCCAGTTGGCTTTTACAAGATTCAAAAGACAAATTTGATTGGTGCCTCAGTCATTAAAAAATAGAAGCAGTGTAAGAGTTTAAACACATTCCACCAGCATCATTCTATTTTAAAGCCAGCATTGCTTTGAGCATATTCATTTTTTTTTTTAAAAGTTCAGAGTAATCCATTTAAAGTTCCACTCTGACCACAGAAGACAGTAGTCCAATAAATCTAAATAAAAAGACAACTTTTTTATGACTCTACTCGCCAGACAGTGTCACTAAAGGCAAGGCACAACGCCACGGATGGTGTGCCTGCTTCCACATTCAAGTCTCACACCTTGAGGAAGAAATCTCAATAACATGGAAATAACTATTTGTTTTTAATTGTGTGTCCAAGACCATGGATCCAGTTGACTAGCTTCTTGTATAGAAAATTACTATAATCTGTGCAATGACAAATGCAGATATTCGCTGAAAAAAGCTACCATTTTAAAGTTTGATTTTTGTTAGAAAAGGACCAAAGCATTTCTTTTTCTGTGAGAACAAATTTCCTTAGTTAGCATGGGAAAACACAACTCAATTTAAGAATATTTACTCTATACATAACTTATCAAGATTAAATCTAATATGCAAAAAAATTTCAACCTGTATGGACCGGTTCTTGGACTCTTTCCAAAGATAACAGACCATCCTCAGAAATCTTGAAAGAAACTCCACTGTCCTCACTGGGTTCATGATAATCTGTGCAACAATTGTACCTGGATGTGAGTTTTGCTCTGATGCATAAACACAAAAGCAAAGAATAACATGCTTACTGCATTTACACTGCCCAAACTAAGAAGACATTCACATGATTAGCTGGCATACACAATTTAACCAATTCCTCAACAGCTCTCTCTCAAAAATCATCAAAGTCTGAATTAATCCAAAGGTGGCTGGCATGCCCTTAAATTCCCTTGAAACTATATAATACTTAAAGTTCGTCTTAAGATTCCATGATTTATTCTGAGTCTTGTAGCACCATGACTGACTACATTTCATCTGGCCTGGAGCAAGCACTCTCCAAAGAGACATTACTCTTTCCCAAACCTGAATAATTTGCGGACTTGAGGAGGTGGGGTTTGTTATTTAATAAAAGCAATTGAAGAGCTGTGAATGGTGACTGATTGCTGATGAGCTAATCAGAATGTCAAGGGAAAGAAATAATAAATAACGATTTACTCTGCCATTGCTGTCCAAGTAAACAGCAGGGAATGCCAAATGAAATTTAATCTGATTAACACACTCACCTTAGAACCAAACTGTCATGTCTTTCTCTGTCCACTGTCTCCTCTATCTCTTTTCATATTTCACTTGAAGGGGGCACAGACTTTGTTTTCATAAAGTAGATAGATAGCTCATGTCCCTGACATCTGTCTGCTTTCCCCACGTCGCTATGCTGCTTCCTGGCCCTCTGTATCTTTTCTTCCCTTCCTTTATGCAACATCCTTAATACTTTTAAAATTGTCTCTTATATTAAGATGTCTTCATATTCTTCTCTCTAGAAATGTGCATTGACATTATCATTAGCTACTGCGTTTTGAATAATAAGTGAGAGGCACTACACTAAGAGTTTATACATATTAACTGATAATCATTACATTATCAACTATGGGAAGTAGGTATTATTAGTTCCATTTTTCACTGAGGATAAAAAGACTTGGGAAATTATGGAACATACCCTGGATCATAAGTTTACTAAGTGGCAGAGTAGGACTTTGAACTTATTTCTTGGCTTACTGCAAAGTCCGTATCATCTACTCCATCAGTACTAACCCCAAATGGTTAAATGGAAAAGCAATTTATAAACTACATGCTTTTAAATGTATTTTGAAATATTATTACTAGTACATCATCTTCAACTTATTTTTCTTTCTAGAAAAAGTAAGTTTCCCTCGACTGCTGGATTAGAAATAACTAGCAATGAGGCAATGCCCATAAAAATTAATTCCATGCATTATGTGCATGATTGCACACATGGGCATGCACGCACGCACACACACACACACACACACGATTCATTAAAAGAGGAAAATTAAAAAGTTGGAAACTATGGGGGAAAAAGGCTTTGCTGAGAAGGACTATCCACTCCAACCTCAGGAAAAGATCCTCTAAAGAGAAGTGTAACAGCAGGATTTTAAACCTACGGATGCCAAACTAAGAAGCCTCCAAACTTTGTTAAAATAGGAGTCCAGCAGGGTAAAACATAAGTACTTATTAAATATGTTTGAAAATTATTTGAATTTTATAATTTTAGCATAAGCAAGGTAAGATACTAGTCTTTGGAGTAAAATAAGGTTGGAATACAGAAAGGTAGTGTTTTGTATCAGAGTCTCTGAAGATAAGAGTGGGTTGAAATCCCAGTTTTTGTCCACTGAGCAAGTTATGCAATATCTCTGTACCTCAGTCTCCTCATCTGGTAGGGACAGTATAGTGCCCGCTTCATAAGGATGTTGTTAGTATTAAACGATACATTTAAAACCCTCAAAAGAGTGCTTTGCACATAATGATGTTCTCAGAAAAATGTGAGCTATTATTACATTTAATCTTCAACTAATATGCAGGAAATCTTATTTTTTTTAAATTTGTTTAAAGTTTATTTTTGAGAGATAGAGTGAGAGACAGACAGAGCAGGAGTCGGGGAGGGGCAGAGAGAGAGGGAGACACAGGATCCAAAGCAGGCTCCAGGCTCTGAACGCAGGGCTCAAACTCACAGCTGTGAGATCATGACCTGAGCCGAAGTCAGCGCTCAACCGACTGAGCCACCCAGGCACAGTGAAGGAAATTTGGGATTCCTTTAAACGTGATTTCTTAAAAAGTAGACACTTAAATGAAAGAAAAAATGTGACAATTGGCATTACAGACTTAAGCTTCTCTTTTTTGTTCTCATGGTCATAAGACACATGAAAAGTGATATTTCTAGAGCTGCATGTAGTAAATGCTGGAGGCTGCTGATGAGCAGAGCCAACAGCCCAGGAGCTCCAATGACCCCCCAACTCCATGTGGCCTCCCAGAGGACTAAGATGATGGCATTGGCCATGGTATGATGGGCGAGAGCTGTAGCCTAATCCTTCAGAGGAAAGCCAGATGTAATTAGAAGCGAGTTCTACTGATACGTGCTAGCTCTGACTCTCATAAACTCTTAGGTGTTTTGTTTTGTTTTTTCTGAGCAAATAATACAACAGAAGCAAAATCTGCACAGGCACAAGAATCAACTTTGCATCATACATATCAAAATTGGGGCGAAAATTAAACACCTAATAAAAGAAGTGTTGATTTGATAGAATAATGGAAAAGGGACAGTTGTCCACTTCTCTTAGTAGTTTTACTCCTTTGCTCAAATAGCCTGACCAAAGCACATACTGGGTTTCCACTGCCCGGAAACAGGACTATCTGTGTTCCATCTCAGAAGCGTTAGATGGATAAGGAGCACCAGTGGGACCCTTAACAAAAGGGATGCATAATATATGTACTAGTTATATGCACCATTATAATTTAATGTCCTGATCTGCAAAATGTTGGATTATTTTGAAATTAATAAAATTAGCAAAAGGCAGAATACAAAATAGTATGTAGGCTATGTGAAATCTAGTGTAATAGTGCAATCTAGTGGAAAAGGATTAAAAGGCAGAGTGTAAGAGCTACCAGGTTAGGGAAGTCAAACTGTCAGGAAAATGCTGTTAAAAACACAAAAAGTACAATGCTTACAAGATTTTCCAATTAAGAAACCTCTGAAAGAGAAAGACTCTCGTATCAGTTGTTTACTTGGAACTGTCATTACTTTTCTTTATTGTACAAGCCCTGTATCACCACTGCAACGTATTCAAATAGTATAACCAGGAGGGTATAAAAAATCAAAATCCCCTCTCCCCTATCTGTGGCCTCCCTCCAGTGCCTAGGGCATCCATTCCCAAAGGGCTTTACACCTTTTCACATCTATGCACATACAGACATACGTCTGTGCACATACACACGTGCATATACACACCGTACTCTTTTCCACATAATGTGATCACAGTGTCTTCCCTTAGCATAGATCTTGAATATGTTTACGTGACATCACATCTGAAGGCTGCATAGATAGCTTTATGCCGGTGTGGCTCAATCATAATTTACACATCAGCACCTCGCACTCAGCCGTCCAAACTAGAACTCCTGATCTTTCCTTTAAAGCCTGGACCTCTTACCGTGTTCCTCATCCCATGAATGGCACCCCCATTCATCCTCCTAAATATGACAGAAATCTAGAAATCGTCCCTGACATCTCCTCCTGCTGATCCCCGCGGCCAATTCAATCCACGAGACCCACTCCCGTTGCTATTTACTCCTCAAAGTGTCCCTCCCAGCTTCATCCCCGATAGCCACACCAGCTCAGGAGGTCTCCAACTCCAGCCTGGATTACAAAAGTAGCCTTGGAAGGAGTGTGCTGCAAGCCGTTCTGACCCCTCCAACCCCTTCTTCACAAAGCAGCCAAAATGCTCTTTGTGAAATGCAAATCTGATCGTGTCCTGCTTAAACCCCTCCGAAGACTTCCCCTAGGTTTTAGGCTGAAGATTACACTCTTAAATGCAGTCTAACAGGTCCTGCAAACTCTGCTCCTTGACCTGCTAGCTGGCCTCCTTTTGTGTTGGGCTCCCTCTTCTCTGTCAGCTCCAACTCCACTGGACTTCTTCCAGCACCTTTTATTTGCCAAGTCAACCTGCCCCAGGGCCTCTACAGAGCTCTTCTTTTACCTCAAATACACCTTTCCTCTTCATCTCACTAACATTTACTCACCCTTCAGATCTGCATACTTCCTCAGAGAAGCCTTCCTTAATCCCCCTGCCTGGCTAAATCCGTTACTTAGAAATTCTAGTAGTGTTTGTAGCGCTTATCACAGATCGAAGGGCACATTTATATGTGTGATTATTTGATTTATCTCTGTCAGCCCCACTAGTGTAAAAGATCCTTAATGGTTGGGACCCTATAATCCCCAGCATCTCAGAGGGGACTCAAAACCAGTTGACACCCCCAGAAAATAAATAAATAAAAGAATTTTTAGTAAAGATGACCACTCCTTTTTCTAATTTTTCATTATTGCTATCAACCCTACAATAAACATCCTTATACTTTTACTTTTGAGCACTTTCACAAGTGTACCTATAAGCTAAACTCTTAGAAGTAAAACAGCCAGATAAAAAATAACCTTTCAGATTTTGATAAGCACATGTAGCAACCTGTTCTGTTTCCACTTCTGCGGTACCGGCCTTTGATTAGAATCAACTCTATAGCTAGAGAAAATGACAAATGTTAAAAGTGCTACACTGATTAACTATTTCATGAGAGAGAAAAACCAGCATCATTTAACCACATGTCTTACCAATTTGCTAAGGAGGAAAAAAAAAGAAAGAAAGAAACAGAGAAAAACCCCAAAAGAACACCAGGGCTATTTTTTTTCTTTTCTCCTGCATTCCAAGGTAAAAGATCAACTTTACATCTATGACTATTGCTGAAGAAACCGGAAGCTAAAATATTTCACTTTAACTACTATAGGAAAATTAACTGCGATCTCTCCTTTCAAATTCACAATAACCCCAGATCTCCATAATAATCAGAGTGGTGACCAGATGAATGAGTGAAACACTGAAGAACGGGGAAGAATTTACACCAGAGCTGCCTAACTCCTAAGCATTTTTGAAATGAACAGCTTCATTTGTCAGAAAAGAAAGTCTTCCTTCCGAAGTCACAACAGATGCCCTGGCAATTCCCGGGGTACAGAATGCTGAGGATCTATTCTCAAAATCTGATTAGTCCAAGGCAATTAAGTAGAAAGTGAGACATGCCAAAGATGAGCTCTCTGTAAGCAATAAAGCACATTTAAACCGCTATTGCATACATATTGCATAATGATTCTCAGATGAAGATCAAAAGAAAAAAAAATTCTACCCAAGTGACTCTAGAAGAAAACAGCACTTTAGCTTTACCCACGTTATTTTTCTCCAGGAACATGACATTAATAATCATGCCAACAACTTAATGTGTTGAGACTACCTATTTATTTCCTGAGACAACTTGTTCAACTTTTAAAATTTAACTTTGAGGATTATTTACTTCCCCGGCGCAGGAGCGATCACTGCATTCAAGGAATCGCAAATAGCCGCCCGTGGGTCAGGTGAACGAGCGTTGACAAGCCAGAAGCTCATCTCTGAGCATTTCTCTCTCAGAAATATGAGCTCAGCACAGGACCGCCTGTGGCATCTTCAACAACTGGGAAGTGAGCCATTACAAGTTGCCCTGTGCCTTATTACAATCCCACAAAAGTGCATGGCACTTTTATAAAAGATACAGAAAATAAGAACAAACTTGTTTAACATGAAAAATATACTTAACACAGTCAGTTAGAGTGACCATGGTTCTAACCTAACAACTGGAGTGAGAAAGTTCTGGGTATGGGGCTGGGGGTGTTGGGGAGAGACAGGAGTGAAAAAAGTAAGAAAAAGTTGGTTAAAAAAGATGACTGAAGGGTAGTTTCTTCTTTCTTTACATCGCTCATCACAGTCACCCTTAGTTTTCAAGGCTCTGGAGCATAAAAATAGTTTCCATGGAGTCAGATGTATTACAGGTTATCGTGCCTCAGAAGGGGCGGGGGGGTCCTGTGTGCATACTCTATAAATTTTGAGCAATCAGGTTTTCAAAGTTAGATATGGTAATCAAAATAAACGATCAACAGGCAGATGGACATGAAAGAAAAATCTGCCACAAGACATGTTGAGACACTGAGAGTGTGCTCCTGAGATGGTCAGAATCCAGGCTAACCTGAAATGGAGAGAAGTTAAAAGGCCACAGGGTAGGAAATTACTTTTGATTGAAAGGTTTTATTTTCAATTGAAAAGCTAAAAATTATAACTTAGTATTGCAAGGTCATATAAGAGGGGTGAAAACTGCGGAAGGGACAACTGCCCCCCATTTCCCCCAGGGTAAGAGGATCCAGCAGCCAAGGGCTTAGGGGTCCTGCACCAGCAGCCAATGGCGGTTGCTCCCCCTTAACCCTGGGCTCCCCATCATCCATGGCCACTCTGCCCGGGAAGCCAGCTCCCAGCCAGCAAGAAACACCAGGAAAGGAATAACTATAGGAAACAAGGTAAGGTCAGGACACTTTGCAGGGGGAAATAAAAAGGGCACAAATAAACAAACAAACAAACCCTTTAATTCTCTTCTCAGATATTCAAGTTTGAAATACAATGAAAGGGGAGGAAGGAATGTGTTAAACTGCCCTGTTTCAGCTACTTTCCAGTTGTAAGAGATCAACTTGCAACACAGAGGATTATTCTTTTCAGACAGTTTATCAGAAAAAAATAAAATGTTTCCATCACAAGTATCTCTGCTGCCCTACGCAAAAATGTTAGCATAGCCTTCAGATTAAATATTCACTGAAACAAAGGTGAATAGTTCTGAGATTTTAAAAGAAGAGACCAAGTAAAGGTGTTAAGTTGATTCCCTGGCTGAGCTGCACTGTTAGAAAGGTCTGGAGTTGAAATCCAGCTCTACTTTTCATCCACTTCTAGTTCATCCACTAGATGCTAGTTCTGTTTCCCGAAACAAACAGAACAGAGTTTATGTCTACTTTTAGTCTTCAAGCTAAACATTTCCAGACCCTTTGAGGATACCTCCTATGACAGGATTGCCAGACCCCTCATCATCCCCACGGACTGTTCTGGAAGTTGTCTAATTTGTCAACGTCCCTCTTTAAATGTGACAGCCAGAAATGGATGCAATACTACAGATGTGGTTAATTAGAGTGGGGTACTATTCGTTTTTGTGACATATGGACACTATACTATTATCAGAATCTAAATTTGATTTTTTTTTTCTCTTTTACAGAGACATCATGCTGCTGGTTCATATTAACCTTTTTCCTCAAAGATTGCCACCACATTAAGTCACCTTCTTCCTTATACACTGATGAATTATGATGCATTTACTGCTATTAAGTATCTTTTCACATAGCATCGCAGCCTATTTAAACCACATTAAACTCTAAATTCTTGTTATCTACTTGTAACAGTTCCCCCTTTTCAAGTCATTCCTGGATTTTAAAGCAAGCATCCTAGATCTTCATCAAAGTCATTCATAAAAATGCTGGAAAAACAAAAGACCCAGGGCAAAGGGTTAGATCTTTCTCCAGGGACCACTCTTGGACCCAAACCCAGTACCCCACACACCTGGAGGGTGCTAGTTCAGCCCGCCTCATGCCCACAAAGCAATCCCGCTAATCAACACACCATCTCACCCACAAGAGCATCTCAAGCCTTAACAAATGCTTTGCTGAAAGTAAGATTCACTTATGTTTCAAAACAACGTGTAAAAAAACTATACATATTAAAATTATAGTCTTTGAAAACTACATATGCACACAGAACAAAGACTAAAAGGAAAGGAGCCTCAATGGAAATGTCTGTTCGGGCGTCAGACTGTGGAGACTGTTTTTTATTCAATACTGTGTTTACTATAGTTACATTGTTTAAAAAATTGAAGACACCAGGAATTCTTCTTAGAGAGAATGTTGCTTGGAGGCAGTTCATGTAAAACAGCTTTAAGAGACTTGAGACTCTATCTGATCCTACCAACTTGAAAACCCCAATCAAAAAATATTCAGTTAAAAAGACTTGTTGATCCTTAGGAACACTAGCTTCTTTTTTTTTTTTTTTTTAATTTTGCTTTCCTGTTTTTGGCATAATATTTCTGGAAATCAGAGAGATAGCAAACCAGAGAACAGTATTCTAAAGTTTAGAAAAAGCCTGGATGGGGTATATACATATAAGAGTGTGTGTGTGTGTGTGTGTGTGTGTGTGTGTGTGTGTGTGAGAGAGAGAGAGAGAGAGAGAGACAGACAGAGACAGACAGAGACAGAGAGACAGAGAGTGAGTGACTCAGTCTGTTCATGTCTGTCTGTCTGTTATGTCTGTCTCTTTATCTATGCTGGAGAAGTTCAAAAGGATGAAAAGGAAAAAAAAAAAGTCACCATGTTTAATAGTTCTGTGAAGATTTGGACTAAAACAGAGCTCCAGCCCAAGAATCTCTAATGGACACATAAACTCGTATCATCTATTCACCTAGAGTCCTCTTTTACACTAAGAGCAGGAAATAAGATCAGCAGTAGGATTTGCACTTTGGTGTTTAGAGCTGAGGCAAGGGTAAGGTTTAAGAAAAGGAGTCAGTAAGAGTAAGTGTACAGTTATCAAAAAAGAAAAGAAATAAAGTGGCTAGTTATTTTGGAGAAAATATCCATAAATCCTGCCCTTATTGGAATCCCAAACAATCTGAATATTTGATGGAGAATTTTTTAACATGTCAGGGTTTCTTTACTGCCTCAGCATTTGTTTAGAGTATGGTTTTCTCAGTGGAAAACCAGCGTTATAAACTGAATACATGTTACCCTTATCTCTTTGGATGGTCTCTCACTAGGTTTCTCTGGTGCTGTCTCTTGCTATTTTTAATGTCTGAGAGCAAGACAAGTGAATATTCCACTTTGCTTAGAAATACAATTTGTCCATTGTCCTAGAAGCTAAGCTAAATACATCGGGTAAACCAACAGCTTTTAGATTTATGGAAAACCCTTATAATAAAGAGGTAAGATGAGCAAATACTAAGTCCAGTTGACAACTGAAAATTTTACTTTGCTTAGAAATAAATTTTGTCTACCACCCTAAAAGTGAAGCCAAAAGTATCTGGTAAATTAGCAGGTTCACAGATCTATAGCAAATATTCATTTAAAATACATAAAATGTCCAACTAGAAAGTCTAATTATTTGACAAGTGAAAATTCCACTTTGTTTTGAAATACAATTTTCCCGCCACCCTAGAAATTAGGCTAAATACTTGAGGTAAGTCAACAGTTTCACAGATGGAAAATTGTCATAAAATAGGTTAAATGTCCAAAGAGAAGTCTAGCTAGTATTTGACAAGGGAAAATGCTACTTTGTTTTGAAATACAATTTTCCCATTGCACTAGAAGTTTAATACAGGTGGTCAATCAACAGCTTCATGGATCCACAGCAAATGCTCATCAAAATGAATTAAAATGTCCAAATATAATGCCCAGTTATTATTTGATAAAATAAATATGCTCAGTAACACCTTTTTTTTTGCTTTACATGTAACCGTGTGCAAAACGGGTAAGAAATAGTCAACACTGAGAATATCTGAGAAAATCCAAAATTCACTTAGGAATAATAAATGTCAAAAAAGTGTTTTAAATTCTTGTCTATTAATTGGAGGGAGGCTAATGTTTTGTAAGATAACACAAATGTTATCTAAGGTATTTGTCAATGTTATATTTTTGTATTTATTTTTAATATTGTTTTGCTGTTTCAGATTTGAAAAGTCTTATCATAATTACTTATCAATGTTGTTTTTTTTGCTCAGAAAAGTATTTCTAAGCAAAATAAAAATTATTTAATATGAAGAGAAATAAAAAACACAAGGAAATACACCAAAATGATAACTATGCGTATGTTACAATAGTGAGATCAGAGGAAATTATCAGTTATCCAGTTTTAAATATTTATGTACTAACGTTGTTCATTTAAATTTTAATTAGAAAAAGCAATTAATATTATTTCCTTTAAAAAATCTCTGTAAATTTAATGTTTAACAGTTAGGTCTCTTTGGAAAGAAAATAATGAAGGAAAATTAATTTGATCTGATTTTTAATTTTTAGGAATCATACATATGTAGCTCTATGAGAAATATATGTTATTTTGGTACATGTAAATGCATAAAGAAAGTTTGAAAAAGTAAACTACATAATGTGTATGGGGATTAGTTTAGGATGAAGAAGTTACAGGTGATCTTGATTTTCTTCTTGATTTTTTTCCCAGTTTTCTGGAGTTTTATTCTCCTGAATTTTGCACAGTGAATAAAAATTCAGTATGATAAAAAATAATACTAAAGATGTTTTTATACAAAAAAATTCTGGTTAACATTTTGAAATAAAAAATGAAATTGGTTCAAAGTTATGCAAACTTTAAAAGTCTCGGGAAAGATTTTTAAACTTTTATTTTCCCTACCATCTATCCTGGTTTTTAATCTCACTTTTTAGATAAAGAATATCTATCCGTTAACAAATAGGCAAACTAAATTTTCTAGATTGAAAAAAACATCTAAGGGGTTGACAGTTCGGCAGTCAGAATGGTACTCTGACAAACATAAGACATCCTAAAATTTTATCTTGCAGAAAAGGATGAACATCTTAAGATTAAAGACACTTCTAAAAAGTATAATTGTGTTCACCCAACTTCCTAGAAAAACATCTTCCACTGTTGGAAATTTTCACTTCATTCATTCATAGATGTGATGGTCAACATTTTATTTCTGATAAAAAGTAAAATCCCAGTAATTGTGTTCCACTTTTGTTTATTCCTAGAAAAGCTAGTTTTAATTGCGATCCCTGACACCCTGTCACGTACAATGGGTCGAATTCTTATTTATCCTATATGTATAAATAATCTGTAGCAATGTTACTAAAATATACTCAATTTTAGCCTTTAAATACAAATGTGGTCATCCGCATTTCAGAAACCTCACTCAGCTGTAGACAATTGGCTTTCTATTTTAACTTAAACCTCTTTTTCTAAGATTATCAACAAATTGTCCTTTTTCTCAGACCCTGACACTTTGAGGCGCTTAAATGGAAATCCTCGTTATGGCTCTTTTTTTTTTTTTTTTAAGCATCCTTGTTCATCAGTATTTCAGAGGTTTGCAACTCATTGCAATTTTATCTAAAGTAAAATATGTATGTTTATATGCATAAATACGCACAAACATTTGTGGCCGAATCTCAGCAACACGCTTGAAAGGATTAAACATGCGGTTACCGTGACTAAATGTATTCATTCACTCTACAAGACTTAGAAAAACGTAACGTTGCAGAGAGAGCTAGGTCTCTGTGTAAACCTTGTAATCACCACTAAAAGGCCATAGCTGGGAGCCTCCGAAGCCTCCAAGCACACTGGAGGCATCCACAGCTGTTTTTAATTGTTTTTGCTTTTCAAAATAGTGCACTTGGTGGGGCAAACGCGGCTGTTTGCAGCGTCTCTGGCCCCCAGCCGGGGTTAACCCTGACCCGAACGCCCAGTTTAGCTCCCAGCATTTCACGATTCTGCTTCCCTGCTCCGTAAAATCTAAGAAAAACGAGATTTCCGCCGCCAAGAAATGCTTTTAGGAAGAAGGGGAATTAGGTGTTTCAAATGCACATTTTTGTGTTCCCTCCCGATCGGATTCAAGGAAAGAAAAAAAAAGGATGTTTATGTGGAAGAGGATGCAGCTTGACACCCATTTCCTATGGCTTGTCTCCGGGCCGCAGAGCCCCATTCGTGTGGTAACGACCCCCAGAAAAATGGGCAACAACCCCCAAGTCTTTGCTTCAGGGATGGGGAGAGGTCCACCACCAGGGCTGGTAATTAGGGGTAGGGGGTGCGGTGGGAATGGAAATTGGAGACAGAATTTTTGCGCGCTCTAGGCAGGGAGGGGCCCGCGGGGGCGCGGAGAAAAAGAAAAGGCCAGGGGTCAAGGCTGAGAAGGGACTCACAGGGCCCAGGAATTGGGGTGCGGGGTGTTCTGGACAAGGGGTGTCATGAGGATGCGGGTAGAAAGAGGGACTGGCGCCCAGAAAATGCCCCCAGGTACCCAAAACCCGGGCGGGGGATGGGGAGGTGGCGGCCTGTTGGCCCCAGGACCTCCCGTCGCGCGCGGGCCACTAACCTGTCAGCAAGAAGGTGCCAGTGGTCGCGGGGCTCATCCTGCGTGTCCCCCGACCCTGTCCCGTCCAAGCACAAGGGTCTCCCAGCTCCCACCACCGGGACAATTGCATTCTTGGCCTGACTAGGCCGGCCGTCCTCGATTCTCCCCTCCCCTCCCTTTCTTCTTTCCTCCCAGCTTGGCCAGTTCAGCATCAGCATCCTGCACCCCCTCCTTAATCCCGTACTCCCCCTAGCGGCAGGCCAGTGTAGCGTGGCCATCGCCCCCACCCCCATCCCCCAATCCCCCCCCCAACCCCCGCCCCCGCTCCCCTCCGCCCCCCTAACCCGCGGAGCACGCTGGGATTTGGCGCCCCCCTCCTCTGTTCAGCCTATATAAGGCTCCCGGTCGGCGCTCCCGGTACACGCGCTTCAACTTCGGTTGGTGTGTGTCGAAGAAACCTGACTACGACCTGGGGAGAACAGCGAAGAGGGTCCACCGAGCCTTGCGAAAGGTCCGCTGAGCGGGCTCGCGTCCGGGGCCACTCCGGGCTGCGGAGCACCCAGCGGAACCCACGCCTGGCACAGGTGTGGGACTCCGTCCTCCTGTCTTCGCAGAGGAGTCCTCGCGTGGTGAGTATGCGGTGAGGATGTTTCTTTTTTTAAGATCACATTCATTCCCTGTCCTTTTCGGGAGGTGCGGGAGATAGAGTAGTGCCCCTAAGTGTCTCCACGAAAATCTTGTCACGCCTTCACTGGCTGTACCCCAAAACAGAGTGGAGAGAGAAACCAAGCCTTCAGGGCTTTGATTTCCAGGACCCAAGTCCAGATAAGAGCTGTAGACAGACATGAGCTGCGGACAGACATGAGCTGCAGACGGATAAGAGCTTCAGACCAATTTGCAATTTGTTCTTCAAATGCGCTACATAGTGATAGGCGCTACAAACTAATTGGCGCTTCAATGCGCTATAAACTGATAAGCGCTTCAAATGCACTGTAGACTGGCGCTTCAAATGCGCTACTAGCTGATGGGTGCTTCAATGCGCTACAAACTGATAAGCGCGTCAGATGCGCTATAGATGGATGGACGCTTCAATGCGCTTACAAACCATTATAGACTGCAGCAATATATGAGCTACAGACTGATGATTGATTTGCGCTTTAAATGCGCTACAAAATCTGAGCTGCAGAAGATTAGCGCTACAAAAATGATACCATTAGCACTACAACAGCGCTTCATTGTGTTACAAGGCACAGGAACTGCAGAGGTACATGAGCTGCAGAGAATTTACACCTAAAATGCGCTACAAAGTAATAACAGCTGCAGAGATATACAAGCTGCACTGTTTTATGCTATAAAGAAACCTGCTATAAAGGGACAAGAGCTGTAGAGTAAGATTACTCCGTCTTCTTAGAGGGGGACCCCACCCTTTGTCTCTAATACACCTTTTGGAATGGCTCCCACTATGTTTTTCTGCAGGACGGTTGTCTGCATGATGGTGCTGTTACACAAAATGGAGCCCCGGGCAAAAATTAGTGTTTAACATTCTGCCCACACCATTCCTGCTATAGCAGTGGAGTGGAGGGGCGCTGACTTGAGTGTAAAAGGGAATCTTTTGGTGGTGGCAGAGCGAGCTGCCTTGCCTAGTTGCGCTTGATTGAAGTGGCAGTGTAGTTGTAGTGGTGGCGCGAATGGGCGTCCAGCAACAGTTTGTGGAAACTGTTGGTTTGCTTAGTATGGGCGGGGGGGGGGGGGGGTTGGATCTGGGGATGATTGCTCTTGTTGCATGAAATGAATCTGGCTGTTGGAGGCTGGTGGGAGGGGTTTTGGGAGGGGGGGGATCGTGGGAGAGGCAAACAGCCAGTCTCAGACCTGCCCCGCCCATTCTAGCGCGCCTTCTCTGCAGTATCTGCTCAGAGCGGGCTTAGCGCCTCCCAGCGCCTACTCAGCGCGCGCCTCCTCTGCAGCGCGCCTTCCTAGAGCGCGCCTTCTAGACCATTTCTCCCCAACCCCGCCCCTCCCTAGCCCCCTCCTCTGGGTGTCTCCCCCCAGACCCCGCCTCTCCTTGAGCCCGCCTCCTCTGAGGCCTGTCCCCCAGGCCCCGCCTCCCCGTGAGCCCGCCTCCTTTGAGGCCTCTTCCCCAGGCCCCGCCTCTCTCTGAGCCCTCCCCTGAGGCCACACCCCCAGGCCCCGCCTCTCCCTGAGCCCTTCTCCTCTGAGGTGGCTCCCCCAGACCCCACCTCCCCCTGTGAGCCCACTTCCTCTGAGGTGGCACCCCCCTGAAACCTCCCTCCCTAGGCCCGCCTCCTCTGAGGTGGCTTGCTCAAACCCCGCCTCTCCAAAGCTTGGCCCCTCCCTGAGCCAGCCTCTTCTGAGTTGGCCTACGGCCCCGCCTCCCCGGAACCCGCCTGCGCCTGCGCAGTGTGAGCCCCCAGCCCCTCCCATCAGGCCCACCTCCTCTGCGCCTGAGCACTGCCTTCTCTGCCTGAGCCTGGCTGCACAGCCCCTCCCTTCTGCGGTTTTTGTGGCGCCGGTTTTGCTTTTTATCCAGCAGTGTCTAATAAATATAAGAACAATAAACAAGAACAATTAGCAACAATGATAATTATACCTGGAATTTACAAGCACTTTTTACACGTGCTTTGCATATATTAAATAACATAATCCACAATTTAAACTTGACAGTGGGTTTTGAAAGGTGCTTCTGAGCATACATGGCTGGTGCCTCTAAGGGCAATCCAGCTAAATATTTTTACTATAAATGAGAAATAAGTTGTTTTAAATACTTTTAAGGTTTTTTTTGAGACACTAATGGGCATTTATGGTGGCTTACTGGAATAGGATTCTTTGGTGGATACAAAATAAGGAACAATTTGAACTGTGTTTCCTAGGAGTTTAGTGGCTTATTGGCATTGTTGGCCTTGGAGCAAGGATGAGGTGTTTATGTGTATGCCTGTGAAGCTAGGTTTTTTTTTTCTTGGAACCCTAGGGTATTAGCCCTGGCTAACTTGCCTGCATATTTATTAATTGTGCCTGGCACATGGTAGGCATTCATTAAATATGTGTTAAATGACCAGAGTAAATTGGTTTATAAAGTGCCTTCTTTGGTGTCTGCAGGTGTTTTCTGGTTTTTTTTCTGTGGTGCTTTGCTGTGCTGGATTGTCCAAGGCATTGCTAGCCTTATTTCTCACACTTAATAGGATCTTTAAAAAAAAAAAGTGTGTATGTATGTATACATATATATATATATATATATATATATATATACTTTAAACTCCAATAATGTAAGCTGTAATTATAATTAAAAAAAACTATTTTAATTTAAAATATTCAGGAGAATTAGCTTTTTTAAAATAAAAAGCAAAAACTAATTATTTAAATATTTAAATTTGGGGTGAGTGGATTACTTACTGGTGGTACATAATTTTCATTTAAAATTTGTATAATGTAAAAACATTTTGAACATAGTTGAACATTTTAGCTGGCATTACTAAACTTTTTTATTAAACCAATTTATGCCTTACTTTTAGTCATATGTACCATGTTTATGTTTCTAACTAAATGAAGAAATTTTAAAACCTCATTTATCTTGATACTTTTATACATACTTATAATTACAGCTTTCAGTAAGTCCCCATGCCCACCTTGCTACCCTGACCCTCCCCCCCCCCACTCCTCTTAGGAAATTCTGTGTCTGCATTTTTTTAAAGTTCAAAACAATGGTAAAAATGTGCATATTAATATAATTTGCATTTCACAAATAGTACACAGAGTACTAAAAAAGAAATTGGGACTTTTGAAAATGTAAAGCAATTAAGAGTTGCTTAATGAAGTGTCATTTCCTAATGAGATGTTTAATGTGTGACAGTTTTGGACCACTATTACTCTTTGATATGTTTGGGGAACGGAAGTTTTTAGAAGTCATCCTGAATAGTCAGAGATGAATTAAATGTATTTAATTCCTATATAGACTAGCAATGCATTCTTTTTCATATGTAAAGGTGACATCTGTCCCATGTGGCTCGGCTCTATGCTATGTATCCTTTCAGGTTTTCCTAAAACCTGACTGCACCTCCCCAGTCCAGCCCCTCATAAGGGGGGTTTAAAGAGCCATAGTTCTGTAATTCAAATCAAGTCATAATGCTCCTGTTTCTATGTTAACTGGTACTCTAGTTACTGTTTAAATATTTTAAAACTTTATTTACACAAATGTTAACCTGCCTGCCCACTATCCTATCACTTTTAAAGTTGAAACCGCTCTTCTCTGGACAGTCATCTCCTTTAGGATTTAGAACCCCAACCCAAAATTTAAAACCCCAGAGGTGGGCACCTGAAACCTGATCTTGGTAAAGGTCAGGGGTCTCAAACTGGTGACCTTGCAGGCCGAATAAGACCCTTAATTTGTTTGACCAGCACTGGAATACAATTTTTTTTAAAGAATTGAATGTCTTTGGGGAGGGGGGCATGCGTCCCCAAATTACAGTCACAGCCTCCTCCTTACTGTCTTAACTTCAGGTCCTTTTCACTTTTATGGTACCTTCCTGTCTACTAAAAGCATTTGAATTTTAAACGCTTATTATTGATCTTCTGATTCCCCAAACAATACAATGATTGCTGATTTCTGAACATGTTGTTATATCTGTCCTATTATTGTATTTTGCAGATATTAAAACCCATCAGATCTGGGCCTCAATAAAACTCATCTCAGTGACTGTGATTGACATGTAGGTTGTTAACCTTCCTGACCTGGGTCAGGCAGCGCCAGGCCATGCTCTGAATGCCTTTCCAGAATTTTGAAAGTATTGTCTGGATGACAGAAGTGGCACCCGAGTCACCTGACTTGTGCTTATTAGTTGTTGTTTAATGGGACATTAAAACTCTTAATTTTGTAAATAAAAAGTCCACTATTTTGTAACCTTATATTCTGAGTGTCACCAATACAGTTATCTCCAAGGAGTTGGAAATGAAACAGTGTCACAGGTTATGATGTATTGCATCTTCTAGTTTTTCTGCATTTTTAGACTATTTAGAATATTTAATCTTAAATGTCAATTAAAACTATTAAAATGGCACAGTAATTCTGTCCCTTAAAGATTCTGCTTGGGGGCTTGGAGGGAGATTCTGCTTGCTGTATAGCCACTCCTTGGAGTAGGGAGGGGGAGGGTAGGGGAGGGGCCTAAAGGATTATGAGGGGTCTTAAGGAAGAGGAAGGAAAGGGTATTTCTCTACACCCAGGGTCAAGGCTGAAGTGTACAGCCATCATTTTTGATTATCACGTTGTTTTTTTTCTTATGCCCTATTGATTGAAATGTTAGCTATTTTTCACCTAACTTCTTTGAATAACACATGTTTATCTTTGTGGGTTGTAAATAATATAATTAATTTAGTGTCCATTTTGCCTTGATGAGTCAGAGAGGAAAAGGTGGCCAAGACTGCCAAGTTAAAATTGTAGTGAATAGGCAGTCTGCCTGCTTTGTATATTATATTTTTAAACTTTTGAGCACTTTTCTAAAGTTTTCCAAATATGAGAATTTAATGCTCATTGTAAAGTTATTAAAAAAATTACTCTAAATGCACTTAGCCCTATTTTTAGGAAGTACATAGGCACTGTTGGATCATTTATTTTAGGTGTGATTTATTGTCCCCATACCCATAATTAGGGACCTTTAATCCCCCAACCCCCCCCCCCCCATGCGCCATATATCCACTCACCACCTAGGAGTGCAGCCCTATCCTGCTCTAAATTACAAACTTTTTGGTGGGACTGTGCTGACAAATTTTGTTTAAAAACGAGAAATTGCAAACTGGTGACCTGGAAGTCAAATGAGGTCCTGGATTTGTTCAACCTACGGTGTATACAAAAATAATTTAAAAATTTAGGTGGAAAATGTATGCCTAGGTTGCTATAGTTGCAGCCCCTCCCTGTTTTAATCTTAGCCTCTTTACACAGAATGTTACATTTCTATTTTCTTATTAATAACTTTATTAATAACTATCAATAACTTATTAATAACTTTAATAACTATTAATAATGTAATAACTAACAGTTATTAAATATTCACCCTGTGCCTTACCTGCATTGTTTCATTAAATCTATACTGTAAGTTTTTGAGTGTCCAATCTGATAGCTCAGCTCCTCCTAAGAGGCATCAATTAATATTTGCTGATTGATCGTATAATAAGGAGGGAAACTGATATACACATGTTGCTGCTCAGTGCCACTTCTGTCCCACAGGGAATTCTCTTTGGGAAGTCAAATTGTGGTCAGAAAAGTAATTTAGATAATCTTGTGGGTTTTGTGGCAGTTGTTGTTGTTTGTTTTGATAATCATTTACCTTCTGCATGGAGGTAGACCACATGACAGTTGGCCAAAGTGCCCCCTTCCCCCAGAGTTGATGAATATAGGCATCGTGATTTGAAGCCCCCACCTTTTTTTTTTTTTTTTGGTTCCCTATTAGCTGGAATATTAGCTGTGTTTCAGGTAACTTGTCTAATAACAGTTAATCATTTTGGCTTTACTTTGTGGTTTTATTCTGACTGGGTCTTTGACTTGAGAGGTTTTTGCTGTGCTCTCTTGATACAGAGTTGTTTGTTTACAATGTCCCAGTGTTCTTTTCTAGTCGGTGAAGGGAAGCTTGCTGTTGATATAGTTATGTGTTGTTGAGTCATAATGAACAGGTGACATTTGAGGAGGAAAAGGTCATTTGGATTTTTAAAAAATGGGGTGCTTTTTGTTATGCTCTGTTTAATTGATTAATTTCTTTCTCCCCTTTTCAAGGTTTGCATTTCTTTATTAATTACTGATGTAAACAAGTAGGGCAAAGAGATACTTTAAATACTCATGTATTTAAAGTATTTTTGGTGGATACTTTAAATACTCATGTATTTAAAGTATTTTTGGTGGATACTTTAAATACTCATGTATTTAAAGTATTTTGGTGGACACTCTAAATGCTAAATTCTTTTTTGTAATGTGCTGCTTTGAATGTACATGTTAAATGTATGCTTTTGTCTTCCTTTACAGAAACAAAAAGCTTTTGAAAACAAAAAGAAGAAAGGGTGGAAGAGGAGGCCAGGACCCAGGCCTCCATCCCCACAGGAG
Source organism: Neofelis nebulosa (assembly GCF_028018385.1). NCBI lineage: Eukaryota > Metazoa > Chordata > Mammalia > Carnivora > Felidae > Neofelis > Neofelis nebulosa. Next base: position 71,749,270 of record NC_080785.1, on the reverse strand, counting down.
CGAAGCTGCACCTGGGAGGTCTCCTCCCACTCCAACTCTCACCCTGGGGCCCGACTGCCCACCTCCTCCTCCTCCTCCTCCCCCCAACGGCCCTTCCTCCTCCTCTTCCTCCTGCTCCTCCTCCTCTTCTTCTTCTTCCTCCTCGCGCAGCGGCCAAAGAGGCCAGTACATCCCCAACCTGGCCGAACGAAGGCGGGACGATCTCTCTGAAGAGATCAACAACCTCAGAGAGAAGGTCATGAAGCAGTCAGAGGAGAACAACAACCTGCAGAACCAGGTGCAGAAACTCACGGAGGAGAACACCTCCCTCCGTGAGCAAGTGGAGCCTGCCCCTCAGGATGAGGAGGATGACCTCGAGCTCCGAGGTGCTGCGGCGGCCGCTGCCCCGCCCACTCCCATAGAGGAAGAGTGCCCAGATGACCTTCCCGAGAAGTTTGACGGCAACCCAGACATGCTGGTTCCTTTCATGGCCCAGTGCCAGCTCTTCATGGAAAAGAGCACCCGAGATTTCTCAGTCGATCGCGTCCGCGTCTGCTTCGTGACCAGCATGATGACCGGCCGTGCCGCCCGCTGGGCCTCCGCGAAGCTGGAGCGATCCCACTACCTGATGCACAACTACCCAGCCTTCATGACCGAGATGAAGCACGTCTTTGAAGACCCTCAGAGGCGGGAGGCTGCCAAACGCAAGATCAGACGTCTGCGCCAAGGCATGGGGTCAGTCATCGACTATTCCAACGCCTTCCAGATGATTGCCCAGGACCTGGATTGGAATGAGCCCGCCCTGATTGACCAGTACCACGAGGGCCTCAGCGACCACATCCAGGCGGAGCTGTCGCGCCTTGAAGTGGCCAAGTCGCTGTCGGCACTGATAGGCCAGTGCATCCACATCGAGAGGAGGCTGGCCAGAGCAGCCGCGGCGCGCAAGCCTCGCTCCCCGCCACGCGCGCTCGTTCTGCCGCACATCACCAGCCACCACCAGGTAGATCCCACCGAGCCTGTGGGAGGTGCCCGCATGCGCCTGACCCAGGAAGAAAAGGAACGACGCAGAAAGCTGAACCTTTGCCTCTACTGTGGGAATGGAGGTCACTACGCCGACAACTGTCCTGCCAAGGCCTCCAAGGCTTCGCCGGCGGGAAACTCCCCGGCCCCGCTGTAGAGGGACCTTCAGCGACCGGGCCAGAATTAATAAGGTCCCCACAAGATGATGCTTCATCTCCACACTTGCAAGTGATGCTCCAGATTCATCTCCCGGGCAGACACACCCTGTTCGTCCGAGCCATGATCGATTCTGGTGCTTCTGGCAACTTCATCGATCACGAGTACGTTGCTCAAAATGGGATTCCTCTGAGAGTCAAGGACTGGCCGATACTTGTGGAAGCAATTGACGGACGTCCCATAGCATCGGGCCCCGTTGTCCACGAAACACATGACCTGATCGTTGACCTGGGAGATCACCGCGAGGTGCTGTCATTCGACGTGACTCAGTCTCCGTTCTTCCCCGTTGTCCTCGGGGTGCGCTGGCTGAGCACACACGACCCCAACATCACGTGGAGCACCCGATCTATCGTCTTTGATTCTGAATATTGCCGATACCACTGCCGGATGTACTCTCCGATACCACCGTCGCTCCCCCCACCAGCGCAGCCGTCCTTCTACTACCCAGTGGATGGATACAGAGTTTACCAACCAGTGAGGTACTACTACGTCCAGAACGTGTACACTCCGGTGGATGAAAACGTCTACCCAGATCACCGTCTGGTTGACCCGACCATAGAGATGATCCCTGGAGCACACAGTATCCCCAGCGGACACGTGTACTCACTGTCCGAGCCTGAAATGGCAGCTCTGCGAGATTTCGTGGCCAGAAACGTGAAAGATGGGCTGATCACCCCAACGATCGCCCCCAACGGAGCCCAAGTTCTCCAGGTGAAAAGGGGGTGGAAACTGCAAGTTTCCTATGACTGCCGAGCTCCCAACAACTTCACCATCCAGAATCAGTATCCTCGACTCTCTATTCCAAATTTGGATGACCAGGCTCACCTGGCGACGTATACTGAATACGTACCTCAGATACCTGGATACCAAACGTACCCCACCTATGCCACGTACCCGACCTACCCGGTAGGATTCGCCTGGTACCCAGTGGGGCGAGACGGACACGGGCGATCGCTCTATGTCCCCGTGATGATCACCTGGAATCCGCATTGGTACCGCCAGCCTCCGGTACCCCAGTATCCGCCGCCGCAGCCGCCGCCGCCGCCGCCGCCTCCGCCGCCGCCGCCGTCTTACAGCACCATGTAAGCACTTGTCGTGTCCTTCGAGATCTCTGCCCTCACATTTACTCCTGTTCAGCTTCTCAACCAATGACTGTGTGCCAAATTGGGCTACTGCATCTTCAGGCCAAACCTGAGGCACGGTCCTCTCTGAAACGGCTACGGAAAGGTCAGGGCCACCCTGGACGGGCACACGTCCTGAAAAGCACCAAAAGAGCGACAGAGCATTTACCAACAAATTCTCTCTCGGTTTTCCACCGTAACTGCCAACATAACGAAAATTCGTTGAAATCTCTGTCACCATCTGAATTAATAGGCTGCCAGATTCCACCTTTAACATTTACAGAGAAGCTGATACAAACACAGGAAATGCTGATTTCTCTATGGAGGGGGAGATACAGAGGAGGAGGAGGAGGACATGACTTTTCTTGCAGTTTCGGTACCCTCTTTACATCATTGGAGGACCGACGCCTTATTAAGGAAGCCAGAATTGTTGGTGCAGTGTAAAACGGCTTCCGTGATCTTTTTGCTGCACCCTTAGAAACTTCACCATCTTCAGACTCCACATTCATGGTTCCGTTAATTCTCAAGGAGCAGCAACTAGACTGGTTCTCCCAGGAGCAGGCAAACCCCCTGCAACAGCAACACCTCAGGCCTCAGAAGGAAGTGCTCTCTCAGAAGGGACTCTGGCATGTTTAGAGTGTGCCTTCACACCCTGGTGCAAACCACATGTACCCAAGAACTCTGGCTTTCTCACAACACCTTACCATCATCATGCCAGTAATGGCTTCCATGAAGTGTTACACCCGGTAATTAGAGACTGTTGGTGATTACGTTTTGGTCACACACGAGGGTTAATGAGTAGCAGCAAATCAAAAGGATTCCTAACCCATACCCTCCTCTTAAGAGACTGAGTTAATGCTACCAACTTGTCCATCAGAAGAAATTTCACGGGTGTTGTTAACGGGCTGGAAGAGCCTCATCTGAAGTCTTGGAAGCATCTCTCCATGTGTCTGCCTCCATTTGCATCTGGGCATTTCATCAGCAGTCCCCTCACTAGACTATAGCATTAGGATGCTTAGAGAGGGGACACGAATTTAGCACCCAGACCCACACTCCTATGCCTGCGAGGGATATCTTTGAAGAAGAGGGATTGAGGCACTGGACATGGCCTTGAAGATACGGACTTCTTTTGTGAGCTTTAAATCCAGAGAGTGACCTGATGGGTAACCACTTTAAAAGGATCAAGAGTTCACACAACGGAAAGCGGTCCCCTCTAGGGGATGGAGAGGATAATAAGCTGCCAATGAATGAAAGGCCTCGAAGCAACTCAAATGACTCAAAGCAACGGACAACACAAGTGTTGTCTTCAGTCTGGTGATGACGTCTAGTCTCCTGGATGCTTTGTGCTAACCTGGGACTGCCTGACTTCTTTAGCCTGGTCTGTTGCTACTACCTTGAACTGTTTGTCTAACCTTTCTCTTTCTGTTTAATTCTTTACTACTGCCATTAACCCTGCTGCAGGATTCGTGTCATCTTTCCTGCCTGGTTGCTGAGACTCCATTTTGCTGCCATGCACGGAGGAGAAAGAGGCAGGCTTCAAGGGGCATGTGTTTCAATACACAACGTCCAATTGCCAAAACACAGTTTGAGCAGTAGGCCGTGTGGTACATATTTCCAATTGCTTATCATGAAGAGGAGTCCAACGGTGAAGTTTCATTTTTCATCCACATCATCTTTCATACATTCATTATCGTCCCCCCCCATTCTTGCATGTTTAAATACTTAAAAGTTTTAGCTGTAGATTAGTGGTGTCTTTTAACAGTGTTTTAAAGTGGTGACTGCTTTCAGAAGTTATTTCCATTGAATTACAAAGTTCTATCCAATTCTTACTGTTAAACTAATTAAAATGGATAAGTTAACATAGTATAAAATATTTTACTGTGAACTTCTCTTACAACACTGTGAATGAGAGTCCTCAGAACTGGAGTATTTGTATAGTGGTTTATCCCGTTAACCTTCAGTCTTCTATTTTAACGTATACAAGTTCAATTTTATCAATTGGGCCTTTAATAAGTCACACAAAAAGATTTACAAATCCAAAGAAGATAACTAATTGGCTAGTTAATTCCAAAAACGTTTCCTCCCCCCCCCCCCTTCAGTGGAATCAGAAAGCTTGTCAGTCACCCACGTGTATTAGAGTAATTACTTTTAAAATGGTGCGTTTGTGCTTCTGGACTATTTTGAAGCGTCACTTCAGTTTACCTCAGATCAATCCATCATCCATACATTTGATTCAAGTTGTTTTGTGTCACACTTACAGTTGTCAATTGATCTTCAAGCTGCAGAGGACCTAGAAGTAGGTCATTTGTCTGCAGCCCTGTGGCATGTGCACACGGACATTTGCCATCACCGCAAGCAAACATCTGGAGACGTTGACCAACGAAAGCAGCGGTCAGGGAGAGCATGATGATGGGGATGAAGACCCTGACGCACATTTGGCTGTTTAGTAAAGCTTGTGGAAAACTTTGGGCAGTGTGTACTATGCTTTATTGCTATATATACTCTCTATTATACTATCTATAAATGTAGGTGTTAAGAATAAGTAATTTCAAATTTATTCTATAGTATCAGGATTTAATAAGTTTCCTTTCACTGAATTTATTTTGTTGCTGTTGATTATGTTAATTGGACACTTTTTTTTGGCATTTTTCCCACAAAAATGCCTTTATTCATTAGAAAGGAAAGAGCAAAGGAATTAAATCTCTAAGGGAGTTAGAAAGGGAGCAAAATAAAGCATAAAGGACATAAATAAATCAGCATATCAGCATTATTAAGCAAAGCCGGTAGTCGACCTTTTTGAAACAAATTGGCAAACGTGATTAACTTTTGACCCAAATTTTCAGTGTTCATGAAATCAAGGAAGAAGAAGATATGAGCTCCCATTGTTGGGCGACCCTGGAGAGAACTAGTGAAGGTCATCACACTAGGATATTGAGATGGAGGAAGTTTACATACATTTCTGAAGGGTCAATTTAGTTTGAGCAATGAGGTATTTGTATTGGATGCTGGAAAACAGAGAATTAGTTTGATTCAATCATGCAAGGTGGCACAATGGATAAAGCGGGCACATCTGTATCGTGCAGTCTGGATTTGTTTTTTAAGTTTGCAGGTACCTCTTGGGCTCCTGGATTGATCTGGTTGTCATCCACCACAGACATCGAACATCAGATGCAGTTCCAAGATTGGCAACAGAGAACACTGCTGGAAAGACCCGGACAAAAATGAAGGATCACCTGCCATGATGAAGAGCTGGGTGGGAACCGTTTATCTAAAGAATGAACATCTAGTGGGGTTGAAAGTTCTTTGTTGTCTCGGATTGTAGAAAACGATCAATTGAATTGGTCTGTGGAAATTGCGTTGTTTTTATTTCTTTATGTAATCATTTAAGTAATAGGGGATATATATAATGATAAGTATTTTAGGGTGGGAGGGACTATTAAGTAATCTTAAGTGGGTGGGGTTAGTTTAAAAGTTAGCATGATATTATGTATTAGATAACTCTATAAGTGGACATGTGTACTTACTTGTGATCCTTTACCCTATGATTGCTACCCTTAAAGATTTCAAATAAACTCAGAGGGAACTGCAGAGAGATCAACCTATTTAGGGCAGATTGGACATGGACAAAACTCTAGTGGGAAAAAGTTCAAAGATGATTAGATAAATCATTTAGAAGAGGCTCTTTGCCCTGGGTGTTAACTCCAGGGGTCCAGATTGTGAGCAAAGCCTTTGGAGAGTTACAGGATGAGTAGGTATTCTTTGAAAAATTCTTGCTGGAATGAAACTGGTAATGATGGAAGGTAAATATTTATGGAAGTTACCGGAAAGTGATGATGCCCCTGTCAGTGGCCCTCCTACTTACCCCTGCCTCCTCTCCCTACCACCTCCCTACCCTTCCCCATTTTATTGCTGTATTTCTCTCTATTTACTAATATTGTATTGATGTTATAATAAAAATTCAATTAATAAAGATTTAGTGGTTAAGTGCAAACTGTGTCCTGATCATTTCAGCGTCCACCGACATTAAAGGAACAGGGTGAGGGTGTGGAGTGGGGGAGGGGGAGGAAGGGAGATGGGAGGGTAGGGCAATGGGGGTGGGGAAGTGGAGAGGGTGAGGGGAGGAAAGGAGAGGGGAGGGTGAAGCAGTGGGGGTGGGGCAGGGGAGAGGGTCTGGGAGCCTAGAGGGAGGGTGGGGGTAAGTTTGGAAGTGGGGGGTCGTATAAAGAACACGTTAAACAACCCAGTATCAATTACCCAGAATACTCCAGGAAATCAACTAAATTATTCCCAGATGCAAAACTTTAACATATAAAGTAAAAATAAAGCACCACCATTAATGCTTTATGAATATAATATAAAAACATTAAGATGCAAAACTTTAACATATAAAGCCACATAATGGTGATTCTATTAAGAAAATTTTAATATGAATCCCTCATGGAATACTTGATATTTATTAATAGAAAAATTATAAAATCATTAAGGACTGAAAGGAAGACATACTAATGAAATAAGATGGAGATGAATAATAAGATAATAATAAATAAGATGGGAAATGAACATGTGGATTTTTAAAATACCAATTAACGTTAACAGTGATCATGAAAGTCATATGAAGAAAAGGGACAAATGGGGTCCATGAGCCACTCATCCTATCATATTTCAAAACCTAATGACATCAGAGTTGTAACAGTTTGCATACAAAACACTGACCAAGGGACTCTTAATGTGCCAGTTTCAAAGGGTTGCTGGATTCATATGACATGGTGGTCGCATAAACAATGGTTTATTGGGAAGGATACATGAGAGATGGTGACTAAATGAAAAGAGCTGGGACTAATGATGAAAACACACAATTAAAAACTCTCACCTTGGAAGCAGGCTACCCTGGATAGTTGTCCACTCAGCCCAGAGTACACAGACTTTCACAGGTATGTAGAGTGATGGGTGGAACTGGGGAAACTGGGAGTGGGAGCACAATCAAATGCCTATCAAACGCCTGCATAGGGGTTACTTACAATTTACACAATATGATGTAAAAACTATCAACCAGATCAGTTTGAAAGAAAATGGAGTGAAATACGTCATAGAAAGATAGATACCACATGTTTTCACTCTTATGTGGATCCTGAGAAACTTAAGAGAAGGCCATGGGGGAGGGGAAGGGAAAAAAAAAAGAGGTTAGACAGGGAGAGAGCCAAAACATAAGAGACTCTTAAAAACTGAGAACAAACTGAGGGTTGATGGGGTGTGGGAAGGAGGGGAAGGGTGGGTGATGGGTACTGAGGAGAGCACCTGTTGGGATGAGCACTGGGTGTTGTATGGAAACCAATTTGACAATAAATTTCATATTTAAAAAAAAAAAGAAAATGGAAATATCCTATTCACCCTTGTTTTACGACACCTAGGCTCCTCCCCATCCTGACCTCCCCATCTCTCCATAAACCATGTAATTAGAGGGGCCTGGGTGGCTCAGGTCATGATCCCAGAGTGGTGGGTTTGAGCCCCCTGTTTGGCTCTGTAATGAGTGTGGAGCCTGCTTAGGGTTCCCTCTCTGTCCCCCTCCCCCACTCACATGCTCACATGCTCTCTCTCTCTCTCTCCCTCTCAAGAGACAAAATTTAAAAAAACACATGTAGGGACACTTGGGTGGCTCAGTCAGTTGAGCATCTGACTTTGGCTCAGGTCATGATCACCTGGTTCTTGAATTCAAGCCCCCCATCTGGCTCACTGCTGTCAGAACAAAGCCTACTTCGGATCCTCTGTACCCCACCCCCTCTCAAAAATGAACAAACTTTCAAAGAAAACCCATATAATTAAACAAAGCTTAAGTGAAACAAACAAAAAGTTGCTGAACCTCAACATTGTATTAAGTTAGATTATGCAACTGTATCACAAGGCAAGTCTAGATCATTAAACTTATTTCGTTTGGCAAAGGCAATATTTGTTAAAATACATGAACAGTTTTATAAAAGAAGTGGCTTCTCAGAGTGGTATCAACAAGGTCTGTTTTGTAGCTATACAAATTACATAAAGAATCCCTTTTATCCAGCATAGTTGAGGCAAATAATTAGTCAAAAGCAATTGTTTAAAATGAAGACTACGTTGTTTAACTTAACACATACAAATATACTTTCATTGGTCAATCGTGATAGAGACCTGTGTCTCACTCATTGGAGGTCTTACCTTTCTTGAATAAATTATATTAGTAATACAAAATAAGTTACACAGCAATGAGAAAATACACACCTTTTAAAAACATAAAATTAATCAAATATGAGCGTGTAGAAGAATCACTTTTGACCCATACATCAAAAAATACACTATAGGTGCCTAGGTGGCTCAGTGGGTTGAGTGCCTGACTTTTGATATCGGCTCAGGTGATGATCCCAGGGTTGTGGGATGGAGCCCAATTTCCTAATATTTTCTTGAAGAAATAAACACCCAACCCCCACCCTTAACCCCTTTTCCATCTTCTTTGAATATATGTAGAAAAGAATCTGGGTGAAAATAAATACATATGTGTATGTCTGTGTGACTGTGTATGTGTCTGTGTCTGTATATTTATTGATTTCCAACTTCTTTAAATATATGTAAAAGAGAATCCGAATGCAAGTAAATAAATAAATGTGTGTGTGTGTCTTTTTGTATGTCCATATATTTATTGATTTCTGGCTTCTTTAAATACATATAGGAATGTATCTAGAAAATAAATAAATAAATAAATAAATAAATAAATAAATAAGTGTGTGTGTGTGTGTGTGTGTGTGTGTTTAAATATATATAGAAATGTCTCTGGAAATCAATCAATTAATCAATCACCCATGTGCCCTTTGTGTGCCTGTATATTTATTGATCTGGCTTCTTTAAATATAAACAGAGGGGCGCCTGGGTGAAGTCAGTTGGTGAAGCATCTGACTTCAGGTCATTATCTCCTGGTTCTCGAGTTTGAGCCTTGCATCAGGCTCTCTGCTGTTAGCATAGAGCCTACTTCAGATCCTCTGTCCCACTCTCTCTGCCCCTCCCCTGCTTGCACTCTCTCTCTCTCTCTCAAAAATAAATAAACATTAAAAAAATGTTTAAATATATATAGAAAAGAATGTGGATGGAAATAAATAGATAAGGTATATATATATCTGTGTGTGTGTGTGTGTCTGCATCTGTATAATAATTGACTTACGGGCTCTTTGAATACATGTAGAAAAGAAACGTGATGAAAATTAATTAATTAATTAATTAGATGCATGTGTGTGTACATTTATTGATTGCTGCCTTCTTTAAATATATATGGAAATGAATCTACATATAAATAAATAAATGTGTGTGTGTGTGTGTGTGTGTGTGTATTTATTGATTTCCGGATTCTTTGAATATGTAGAAAAGAGTCTAGATGGAAATAAATAAATGAATAGTGATTGTATGTGTTTGTGTGTGTATGCATGTGTATGTTTATTAATTTCTGGCTCCTTTAAATATGATATAGAAAAGAATCTGGATAGAAATAAATAAATAAATGTGTGTGTGTGTCTGTGTGTGTGTGTGTCTGTGTGTCTGTGTGTGTCTGTGTGTATGTGTGCCTGAGTATTCACTGATTTCTTTCATTGTGCCAGACACTAGACCAGGATTTGGGGGACGCAGTACTGGGCACAGACACTGGGCTAGTACAGTTGAAGGATGAGCACCCAAGGATTCTCCAGCTAGAATACCCCAACTGCTCTTGGGCACCATAGTTGCCCAAGTCTTCTTTGAACAGGTATTACGTAATCATCATTCAGTGCAAACAAAGGATCTCTATTAATTTGGGGCGTTTAAGTTATTTCTTTAGATATGCCAAATTTCTTAAATGGTTTTTATTTTGATTAGTGTTTAATTGAGAATTAGGAAGGATCAATAAGAGAAAAGGAGGCTATGTGGCTCTTTCCTCCCAAAGAGTTCCCAAAGAACGAACTCTTTTAGCACACAGTAGAGCTCCCTAATTATGTTGCCAGATAATCCCTAGAGACAGGTGACACAGGTGCATCTAGAATGCTGCTTTCTGGCAAATCAGTAGAGTTTACAGAATACCATGTGCACCCATGGCAATAACTCCAAGAGAAAGCAAGAGAACCTCTGGAAGATCATTAATTACTGTTTTATATCTGGCTTTAGGTAAGAAAATCACTGAATTCGAATTAATTATTACTTGTATAACTTTGTATCCTTGTTCTTCTCAAGCAGTTCATGTCATGCCAGGAAAAAAAAATAGGGGCATTATACTCACAAACAGCTCCTTATGAAAATTCATTATAGGTAAAAATTATTTTTTAAAATAATAAAACCACTTTTTCTCTTCTATTTCTAAGAGGTTTCAACTTTATTTAAATCTTATTTACATCAACCTTGTGTTAGAGTAAGTCTAATAAGGTAGCACAACAGCCTACATTCTAGGCCAAAATATATTTTAAGACTGTGCTTTACTCGTTTCTGTAACTTTGAGTCATCTGAGTACCACCCCAAGTTTCAACAGTACCTGCAGTTCTTAAGATTAATCACAGTAGGGTGATGGCATTTTACTAGATTTAGGACCACAAAATTGGCATATCAAATTACCCCATCAGTCCAGCACTGAAATAATGCCCATTTCTGAGAATTAGGTTTAAGCCTTGTTAGCAGGGGGCTAAACCTCATCAAATTCCAATGTTCACTGATTACCTCTCTCCCTTTTGGAACTTACTCAAAAATGAACACGGAAAGTTAGATGTGAATTAAACAATTGTTTTTAAATTGAGATATAATTGACATATAACATATTAGCTTCAAGTGTGCAAGGTAATAATTCAATATGTGTATATATTATGAAATGATCACCACAAGAAATCTAGCTAACATCCATCACCAGTTTAAAATTTTTTTGTTATAATGAGGGTTTTAAAGATATACTCATTTAGCAACTTTCCAATATACAATAAATACAATATTATTAACTATAGACACCATGCTGTACATTACATCCCCAGGACTTATTTATTTAATAACAAGAATTTTTACCTTTTGGCTGCATTCATGTATTTTGCCCACCCCCCTTATCCCCCACCTATAGTAACCACCAATCTGTTCTTTGCATCCATGAGTTTGGTTTTGTTTTTGTGTTTGTTTGTTTGTTTGTTTGTTTGTTTAGATTCCACATGTCACTTAGATGATAAGATATTTGTCTTTTTCTGTCTGGTTTATTTCACTTAACATAATGCCTTCAAGGTCCATCCATGTTGTGGCAATGGCAAAATTTTTCTTTTTTTTATAGCTGAATAATATCCCATGTATATGTGTGTGTATGTGTGTATGTATCCATGCTTTCATTCATCAATGGACACTTAGGCTATTTCCATGTCTTGGCTATTGTAAATTGTGCTGCAATGAACATAGGGATGCACATTTTTTTTCAGGTTTTATCTTTGTTTCCACTGGATAAATACTCAGAAGTGGAATTGTGGAATCATATGGTAGTTCTATTTTTAACTTTTTGGGGAAGCTCCATATACTATTTTCCATAGTGGCTGCACAAATTTGCATTCCCTACAACAGTGCAACAAAGGTTCCTTTTTCTTTACCTCCTCACCAACATTTGTTATTTCTTGTCTTTTTGATGATAGCCATTCTAACAGATGTTGAGATGATCTCATTATGGTTTTGATTTGCATTTCCTACAAATCAAAACCACACTGAGATTCACCTCACACCAGTCAGGGTGGCTAAAATGAACAAATCAGGAGACTATACATGCTGGAGAGGATGTGGAGAAACGGCAACCCTCTTGCACTGTTGGTGGGAATGCAAACTGGTGCAGCTGCTCTGGACAACAGTGTGGAGTTTCTCAAAAAATTAGGAATAGATCTACCCTATGACCCAGCAATTGCACTGCTAGGAATTTACCCAAGGGATACAAGAGTGCTGATGGATAGGGACACTTGTACCCCAATGTTTATAGCAGCACTTTCAACAGTAGCCAAATTATGGAAAGAGCCTAAATGTCCATCAACTGATGAATGGATAAAGAAGTTGTGGTTTATATATACAATGGAATACTACTTGGCGATGAGAAAGAATGAAATATGGCCTTTTGTAGCAACATGGATGGAACTGGAGAGTGTTATGCTAAGTCAAATAAGTCAGGCAGAGAAAGACAGATACCATATGTTTTCACTCTTATGTGGCTCCTGAGAAACTTAACAGAAGACTATGGGGGAGGGGAAGGGGAAAAAAAAGTTAGAGAGGGAGGGAGCCAAACCATAAGAGACTCTTAAAAACTGAGAATAAACTGAGGGTTGATGGAGGGTGGGAGGGAGGGGAAAGTGGGTGATGGGCATTGAGGAAGGCACCTGTTGGGATGAGCACTGGGTGTTGTATGGAAACCAATTTGACAATAAATTTCATATTAAAAAAATGATTTGCATTTCCCTGATGATTACTGATGTTAAGCATCTTTTCATGTACCTGTTAGCCATCTGTATGTCTTCTGTGGAAAAATGTCTATTTAGATCCTCTGCCTGTTTTTTAATCAGATGGTTCTTCCTTCCTTCCTCTCTCTCTCTCCCCCTTCTGGTCTTCCTTCCTTCCTTCCTTCCTTCCTTCCTTCCTTCCTTCCTTCCTTCCTTCCTTCCTTCCTTCCTTCCTTCCTTCCTTCCTTTTTCTTTCTTTCTTTCTTTCTTTCTTTCTTTCTTTCTTTCTTTCTTTCTTTCTTTCTTTCTTTCTTTCTTTCCTATTGAGTTGTATGAGTTCTTTATATATTTTGGATTTTAACTACTTATTAGACATACAATTGACAAATATTTTCTCCCCTTCAGTTGGTTGCTTTTCATTTTATTATTTATTTTGCTGTGCAGAAGTTTTCTTGATGTAGTCCTACTTCTTAAGTTTTCCTTTTGTTGGTGTACAATCCAGAAAATCATCGTCAAGGATGAGGTCAGGAAGCTTACTGGTTGTTTTTTCTAATTTCAGTCTTTAATCCATTTTGAGTAGATTTTTGTGTGTGGTATGGTAGTCATCAAATTTCATTCCTTTGCATGTGACTGTCAGTTTTCTTAGCATCATTTATTGAAAAGACGGTCCTTTCCCCATTGTATATCCCTGCTTCCTTTGTAGTAAATTAATTGACCACATGTGCATGAGTTTATTTCTGGGTTCTCTGTTCTGTTTCACTGATCTTTGTGTCTGTTTATGCAAATACCATACAATTTTTTTTAAGAGATTTTTTTTTTTTTTTTTTTTTTTTGGGACAGAGAGAGACAGAGCATGAACGGGGGAGGGGCAGAGAGAGAGGGAGACACAGAATCGGAAACAGGCTCCAGGTTCCGAGCTGTCAGCACAGAACCCACAGAGCCCGACGCGGGGCTCGAACTCACCGACCGTGAGATCGTGACCTGGCTGAAGTCGGCCGCTTAACCGACTGCGCCACCCAGGCGCCCCCATACAATTTTGATTCTATAGCTTTGTAATATAGTTTGAAATCCGGGACTGCGATGTGTCTAGCTTTGTTCTTTCTCAAAACTGTTTTGGCTATTTGGGGTCTTTTGTAGGTCCATACAGATTTTAGGTTTATTTGCTCTATTACTGTGAAAAATGCCATTGGAATTTTGACAGGGATTGCACTGCATCTGTAGACTGCTTTGGATAGTATCGACATTTTCATGGTATTTATTCTTCCAAACCTTAAGCAGGGAATATCTTTCCACTTATTTGTGTCTTTTTCAGTTTCTTTCTTTTTTTTTTAACTTTATTTATTTATTTTTGAGACAGAGAGAGAGAGGGAGAGAGAGAGGAGCACAGAGTAGGGGCAGAGAGACAGGGAGAGAGAGAATCCTAATCAGGCTCCACACCAATAGCACAGAGCCCAATGCAGGGCTTGAATTCACAAACCAGAGATCATGACCTGAGTTGAAATCAAGAGTCTGAGTCTCACCTGACTGTGTCACCCAGATGCACCTTCTTTAGTTTCTTTCATCTATGTTTTATAATGTTCAATGTACAGGTCTTTCACCTCTTTGGTTAAGTTTATTCCTAGGTATTTTATTCTTTTTGATGCAATTGTAAATGATATTGTTTTCTTAATTTCTCTTTCTGATAGTTTGTTAATAGTGTATAGAAATGCAACTGATTTTATATATTATTTTGTATTTTTTCACTTTACTAAATTTGTTTATTATTACTAACAGCTTTTAGTGGAGTCACTAGGGTTTTCTGTATATACTATCATGTCATCTGTAAATAGAGATAGCTTTCTTTCTTTCCTATTGATTGCCTTTTATTTCTTTTTCTTCTTTGATTGCTATGACTAGGTGCTCTAGTACTATGTTGAATTAAAATAGTGAGAGTGGGCATCCAAAAGCTTTCAGTTTTTCACCATTGAGTGTAATGTTAACTATGGGCTCGTCTTATTATTTTGAGGTATGTTCCCTCTATATCCACTTTGTTGAGAGTTTTTGTCATGAATGGATGTTAAATTTTGTCAAATGTTTCTTTTCCACCTATTGAGATGGTCGTGATTTTTTCCCCTTCATTTTGTTAATGTGGTGTATCACATTGATTCGTGGATGTTAAACCATCTTTCCATCACTGGAATAAATCCCACTTGGTCACGTTGTATGATCTTTTTAATATATTGTTGAATTCAGTTAATGAATATTGTGTTGAGGATTGTTACATACATGATTATTGGGGCTATTAGTCTATAATTTTCTGTTTTTGTATGTCCTTTTCTGGTTTTGGTATCACAGTAATGTTTGCCTTGTAAAATGAGTTTGGAAGTGCTCCCTCTTATTTTTTGAAAGAGTTTGAGAAGAATTGCTATTACTTCTTTTTTAAGTATTAGAATCCACCAGTGAAGTCATCTGATCCTGGACTTTTGTTTGTTGGGAGGTTTTTTAGATTACTGATTCAGTCTCCTTACTAGTGATCAGTCTGTTCAGATTTTCTGTTTTTCTCCATGACTCGGTCTTGGTACATTATGTTTCTACAAATTTATCCATTTCTCCTAGGTTGTTTAATTTTTTATGTATAATTGTTCAGATAGTCTTGCATGATCCTTTGTATTTCTGTGGTATCTGTTGAAATGTCTCCTCTTTCATTTCTGATTTTATTCATTTGAGTCCTTTATCTTTTTTTCTTGTTGAATCTAGCTAAAGATTTGTCTTTAGCTTAAAAACCAGCTTAGTTTCATTGGTATAAAATGCATCTTTCTTATGATAAAGCTAAGTTGTAGAATGCAATTTGGGCCTTAGGTTAAAATTATCCTTCTACTTCTCCCCCATTTCAGTTGTGCCTACCTTTGTAGGACAAGTCTGTGTAGACTGCATAAGTGAACAGAATGTAGCACTTAAGCTCCAGTTTGTCCTTAGGATGATATTGATACCAATGTATTAGAGATGTCTCCATTCCAGTGATAGCTCCTATCAGGAAAACTAACCGTATCTAGGACCAACGTATCAGGGTTCACTAAGTATACAAATCGAGGCACCTAGGGTGCTCAGTTTGTTGAGCATCCAACTTTGGCTTAGGTCATGATCTCACGGTTCATGAGTTCGAGCCCCACGTCAGGCTCTGTGCTGACAGCTCAGAGCTTCCAATTCTGTGTCTCCCTCTTTCTCTGCCCCTCCCCAACTTGTGCTCTGTTTCTCTCTCAAAAATAAATAAATATTAAAAAAATTTTTTTTTAATCCTTGTTATTTAGAACTTGATGACATCTACTTCTGCTGCGTAGTATCTGCTGTCACTTTTTTTTTCCTCTCCTATTGAAAGATCAAATCTCTGGGCAGAAGCTCTGAAAGTCAATGTGACAAAGGCCTGCATAGTGATTCCAATCCACAGTGATGGACTAGAGGCCTCTTGGAAGAGAGAGAGGTCCCTACCACAAGATGATTACTGGACCATCACAGACACACACCTAGAGGTTAAGAGGTGGCCTTCTATACCTACTACAAAGGTGTGTGTGTATGTGTGTGTGTGTGCGCGTGCATGTGTGGTGTTTGTTCATTTAAAAATGTAGTTTAGGTGGATTAGATAGTTTTATCTTGGATTTTTTTTAATGTTGATTAATTCTACACTTACATATTCCATAAATGGTTAATGCATAAAATCTATATAAAATATTTGTTACGTGATGAATTTTGTCCCCCCAAAATCCGTATGTTGAAGCCCTAACTTCCACTTTGGAGACAGCACATACACATAGAGGAAAGACCATGTGAAGACAGGGAGATTATCATCTGCAACCACTCTTACTGGCACCTTCATCTTGGACTGCCAACCTCCAGAATTGTGAAAAAATAAATCACTGTGTTTAAGTCACCCAGCTTGTGGTTGTATTTTTATGGCAGCCCTAGTAGACCAATATAATATTCTATGTTATTCTATAAATTTTATACTTATCATAATTTTAGAGTAGTATAATATAATAAATGTAAGCATAATATAGTAAGTCATTAACAGGACATATTATGTGTCATATTATATAATTATTTTGATGTGTTCTACATTATAGTATACATGTAGAATACTAAAATAAATGTAAATATAATATAATATGAATATAGGTATGACAAGTATAAATATATGCACATATTTGGTATTTATTATGCTAAAATAAATATAAGTAATATGAACACACTCTCTCTGGTTGATGTTTGCATTTTTATTTGTTTTTAACATTTATTTTTGAGAGACAGAGAGAGACAGAGCATGAGTAAGAGAGGGGCAGAGAGAGAGCGAGACACAGAATCCGAAGCAGGCTCCAGGCTCTGAGCTGTCAGCATGGAGCCCGATGCAGGGCTCGGTCCCACAAACTGCAAGGTCATGACCTGAACCAAAGTTGATGCTCAACTGACTGAGCCACCCAGGCACCCCGATGTTTGCATTTTTATATCAAAACCAGTGGAATATCTATAGTACAGTTCACCATAGGTCATAGAATCCCCCATAGTTTTACAACCTTGCATTTCACTTCAACGCAAGTGGGCTTCTGGAATTCAAGAGCTAGAGCAAAGAAATAGATAGCATTCTGTTGTCAGCAGTCTTCAGCAAGAAAGAGCAAATGCAGTGTGTTGGGCCATGAGGAAGCAATGGCCTTCACCTCCATTTTTCGAATGCTACAGGGGAGAGATTCCTCACCAGAATGCCCTAAAGAAAGCAAGCTCTTGTTAAATATGAAGTAGGGTAAGATAGAGAATGGTTTCCCTCTACTCTCTTCAGCTTCTCATTCTATTATCTGGTTAGGTTTAACAATCACACCTATGGGGTGGCTGTCACACTTGAGAAGGGGCCACCAACAGCTTGATAAGGTAAACCTATAATTATCCTTGGGAGTCTCCCCAACAACACACACTGCTACTTTGTTTATTTTTGCCCAGTGATGGGCAGTTTAGTTTTTATTCATAAAAATCTCTGAAATAGGTCATAATAGGTTGTTAATTCTAAAACACTCTATACCCTAGGTCAAAATTTCATCCCATTTATTATTTTAATCTCAAATTATGCCCAAGAAAGCACACTTGAGGTTGTACAGACAAATTTAGAAATCCATGATATGGGACCCAAGTTAGAATGTATGAACCCCCCCACCCGCCCTGCTACTTCTAGGAGGAGTTAAAGTGAAAAGAAATGCCCTTCCAAATTAGGTCAAAATTCACAATTTTCCCCTCTAGTTTCTTATTCCATTCAGTCTATTCAGTGGGATTTCACTGCCTTCTGGGTGAATAGGGTTCCCTTAAGTTTGGACTGTCTGGTCCTGAAGGGATGCTGGTACTTTCTTTGGCATCCTTCAAACTCAATCCCAGTCTCTCACGTGTCCCTTTAAAAAAAACAGTCAACAGAACACATAAGAAGACAGACATACCTCATTCTATTGCACTTCACTTTATTGCACTTCACAGATACTATGTTTTTTAAAAATTGGAGATTTGTGGCAACCCCGCGCCAAGCAAGTCTACGGGTGCCGTTTTCCCAACAGCATCTGCTCACTTTGTGTATCTGTGCCACATTGTAGTAATTCTTGCAATCTTTCCTTTTTTTTCATTAATATTGTATTTGCTATGGTGATGTGTGGTAAATGATCTTTGATGTTATTATCAGAGACTGAAGATGTGAGTGAATTGCTGCAATCTCAGATGAATAGTTGATTCTCATGGATGAGCAAAGAAAGTGTTTCTTAAGATGGAATCTACTCTGGTTGAAGATGCTGCGAAGATGGTTGAAATGACAATGAAGGATTTCAAATATTACATAAACTTAGTTGATAAAACAGTGGCAAGATTTGAGAGGACTGGCTTCAATTTTGGAACAAATTCTACTGTGGGTCAAATGCTATCAAACAGCATCACAAGATGCAGAGAAATCGTTTGTGAAAGGAAGAGTCAATCAGCGTGTCAAACTTCACTGGTGTCTTATTTTAAGAAAATGCCACAACTGTCCCAACCATCAGCGATCACCATCCTGATCAGCCAGAAGCTATAAACATCGAGGCAAGACACTCTGCCAACAAAATGATTATGTATGATTCACTGAAAGCTCGGATGATGGTTAGCATTTTTTGGCAATAAGGTATTTTTATTTTTTTCAACTTTTTTTTTTTTTTTTTTTTTATTTATTTTGGGGACAGAGAGAGACAGAGCATGAACGGGGGAGGGGCAGAGAGAGAGGGAGACACAGAATCGGAAACAGGCTC
The DNA here is from genome assembly GCF_028018385.1 of Neofelis nebulosa. Classification (NCBI taxonomy): domain Eukaryota; kingdom Metazoa; phylum Chordata; class Mammalia; order Carnivora; family Felidae; genus Neofelis; species Neofelis nebulosa. The sequence continues at coordinate 71,730,244 of NC_080785.1, read as the reverse complement.
CAGGCTCTGAGCCATCAGCCCAGAGCCCGACGCGGGGCTCGAACTCACGGACCGTGAGATCGTGACCTGGCTGAAGTCGGACGCTTAACCGACTGCGCCACCCAGGCGCCCCAATAAGGTATTTTTAAATTAAGGTATGTACATTGCTTTATTGGTCATAATGTTATTGCACACATAATAGACTACAGTATAACGTAAGCATAGGTTTTATATGCACTGGGAAACCAAAAAAATTATTTGACTCGCTTTATTGTGATATTCGCTTTATTGTGGTGGTCTGGAACTGAACCCACAATATCTCTGAGGTATACCTGTATTACAGTTACACACATATACACCCCATACCCCCAACCCCTTAAAGACTTTAACCAAGCTGTTCTTAGGCCTTGGTGTATGAGGTGCATCAGTCAGTATTAGTTTTAGCTGCATGTAAAAGAAAACTCCTAGGTAACAGTAGCTAAAGCAAGATAGAAGTTATTTCTCTCCCAAATGAAAGACCAAAAAGAAATACTCCAGGGTTGGTGAAGTGACTCCATAGTATCAATAGAGACATAGACTCCATTCTGTTGTTCCACCATCTTCCAGTCTTAGATGACCACTGGCCAGAAGGAGGAAAGGCAGAAAAACAAAAGGGGTCCTTCTCTGCTGAGTCATCTCCCTTTAAGCTAAATCCCACACATTTTTACTAATATTTCATTGGTCTGAACGTGGTTACATTTTGGGGTGAAGGTGTGGGAGGATAGAAAAACAATGTTTCATTCCACATGTTTCACCCCCAGCTAAAACTCTGGGATCTGCTTCTAAGGAAAAAGAAAATAACTGATGAAGTTAGAGTAGACAACTTAGTTTCTAACATATAGTACAATCCGGATCCACATTGCTTCCGATCTACTTGTAGTAAGAGAAGAGAGGTGTCTGGGTGGCTCAGTCGTTTAAGTGTCCAACTTTCACTCAGGTCATGATCTCATAGTTGGTGAGTTTGAACCCTGTGTTGGGCTCTGTGCTGACAACTCAGCCTGGAGTCTGCTTTAGATTCTGTGTCTCCCTCTCTCTCTGCTCCTCCACTCTCTCTCTCTTTCTCTCTCTCTCTCTTACTTAATGTTTACTTAATAAGTAAACATTAAAAAATTATAATAAAAAGAGAAGAAAGGTAAGCAAAGAGAATCATGAACAAAATAAGAGAAAACAGTTTGGTTTGAACCTTGCCTATATGGCAGTAGTTAATTCAGAACCAGCTATTCTGAGTCCAAACCTATCAAATTCAACTCAATTAAAAGTAGTCTTCTATTAAGCTATTAATTCTACTGCCATGTTTTCAACATATTTGGGGGATAATATCCAGCTATGCATATGGTTTTATTGTCCAGAAATTTCATTTGACTCATTCTTGTCTTTGAAAAATTAAAAAATTTGCAATGTGGTCTCTTCATGTGGCCTATCATGAATAGTTAAAACACTTATTCCCAGCCCCCTCTTTTGTACTTTCTGCTGGCACCCAGGAATGAACTGAGCATGGGGTTTAAATCATGGCACTGTTCCATGGCGTGTTTTGAACATATTTCTCCACATCTGTATTAAGAAATTATTTAAGTACAATTCATTTCATGGCTTCCTTCATTCTCCAAATCTCCTACTGTCTGTATTTCTTCATTTCCTGCAAAGTCCCAAGGCATTTGTGGTTCTTTTTTTATTGCCCTGGAAATTCTTAAGCCTTTGAGTCTGGTGTTCTTACTTGTCTCATGTATATTCAACCAGAGAATCCAACTCAGAATTGTGAACTGTAGCTGCTGGTGATACATCCAAAGCCTATCCTCAAAGATCCAATAAGGATCAATATGATCTGTCCTCTGCACCCTTCTAAGCCTTATTTTTCCAGGCCTAGAGTAACTGTTGTTGCTTTGATTGCATCAAAGATACTCCCTTTAAACACCCCTTTGCAGCATCAATTGGGATAAACTTTACTGATCCATTTTGTTTTCCCTGTCATTTACTCATTCTTTTTGACTGCCCTAGTTGAGTTTTTACATTTTTTACCTGCTTCTAAGTTTGCTCCATTTTCTTTTCTATCAAGAGGAAACCTAGCACTGATGGGTAAAGCTTAACATTTCTCTTCTAACATATTCATCTAGATTTTCTTGGTGGGGGCCTATGGCAGGAGACCCACAGTGAGGGACATGAAGTCAAAGATTCTGGGTCTTCAAAAAGCATCTATTGTTCAAACAAATTTTGTGGAGTCTCATCAACTCAAGCTGAATAATTTCACAAAGGAAATATCTTCCCACCATTCCCAAACATAACCGAGGACTAAACTCAAACTATTGTCACCCAGCTTGTTTATGATGTTCTTTGTCTTCCCAGTGCTCTTCTTAAGAATCCTGACTCTTACATGTCATTTATGCCTTACACTCACAATAATTCTATCACCTTAAAACTCATATGCTCTTAACTTTGACGCTTTGAAGTATATTTTTTATGCTGGTCTTGTCTCCAATATGTTCAAATCTTATATAACCAGTTGGTATAATTGACTCAGTTCTCAAAGTATCAGTAGTAGAATTCCACTTGTTCATTGCTGGTAAAAAAAGAAAACTATTACCTTTTGTACATTAACCGTGTATCTCAAAACCTTTCTATAATTGCGTATTAGTGGCATGGGTCCTTTTGTCAATTCTTTCTAATTTTCCACATAGATGACTGTGTTATCTGTTAAGAAAAACAGTTTTATTTCTTGCTTCCAAATCTGTATACATTGTATTTTCTTTTCATGTCTTATTTCATTAACTAGGAGGTTCAGTACAATGCTAAAAAAGAGTTGGGATAGGGGACAGCCTTGCTTTGTGCCTGATCTTAGTAGAAAAGCTTCAAGTTTCTTACCATGAAGTGTGATGTTAACTGTAGGATTTTTGTAGGTATTCTGTATCAAGTTGAGAATGTTCCCTTCTAATCCTATGTTGAAAGTTTTTGTCACAGATGCACTTTGGATTTTATCAAATACTTTTTCTACATCTATTGATATGATCATGTGACTTTTCTTTTTTAACCCATGGGTATCATGGATTACATTAATTGATTTTTGAATGTTAAACCAGACTTGCATAATTGGGATAAATCCGACTTGGTCATGGTGTATAATTCTTTCTATAAATTTTGTTGAGGTTTTTTGCACCTATGTCCATGAGACAAATTTATAATTTCTTTTCTTGTAATGTCTTTGTCTGATTTTGATGTTAGAGTAATGCTAACATAAAACAAATTTAGAATTATTCTCTCTGCTTCTATCTTCTGAAAGAGAATGCAGAGAATTGGTATGCTTTTTTCTTTAAATGTTTGGTATACTTCACCAATGAACCCATCTGGACCTGGTGTATTCTGTTTGGGATGGAAAGTAATTAATTGTTGATAAAATTTCTTTAATAGATATAAATATTGTCTTTTCTTGTGTAAGTTTTGGCAAATTGTGTCTTCCAAGGAATTGGTCCATTTCATCTGAATTATCAAATTTATGAGCATAGAGTTTTTCATAGTATTCCTTTATTATCTTTTTAATGTCCATGGGATCTGTAGTGATGACCCCTCTTTTGTATCTGATGTTGATCATTTGTATCTCCTCTTTTTATTTTTCTTGTTTTAATTTTTAAAAATATTTATTTATTTTGAGAGAGAGAGAGAGAAAGACAGACGAGAGGCAGGGCCAAAGGAAAGAGAGAATCCTAAGCAGACTCCACGCTGTCAGTGCAGGCCCCATCTTTCAAAAAGGGAGATTATGACCCGAGCCAGACACTTAAGCAACTGAGCCACCCAGGCACCCCTCTTCTCTTTTTTCTTAGCCAACCTGGCCACAGCTTTATCAATTTATTAATTTTTTTAAGGCAACTTTTGGTTTTGCCAATTTGTCCTACTATTTTCTTCTTTCCAATGTCATTAATTTCTGTTTTAATTTTTATTTCCTTTCTTCTGCTTGTTTTAGGTATAAATTGTTCTTCTCTCTCTAGTTTCCTAAGCTAGATTATTGATTTTAGATTTTATTCTTTGCTAATATAGACATTTAGTGCTATAAATTTCCTGCTAAGCACTGTTTTTCCTGCATTCCACAAATTTTGCTGTCAATTTTTTCATTTTCTTTCAGTTCAAAATTTTTATATTCTTATGAGGTTTCTTCATTGACCCATTTATTATATAGATGTATGTTGTTTAATCTCCAAATATTTGGGAATTTTTCAGATCTATAATTATATTGGTCTAACTTAATTCCATTGTGATCTGAGACCATACTTTGTATGATTTCTATTCTTTAAAAATTTTAAAGGTGACCTTTATGACCCAGAGTGTAGTCTACCTTCATGAATGCTCCAGGTGGACTTGAGAAGAATGTGCATTCAGCTCTTATTGTACAGAGTATTCTATAAATGTCAATTCAATCAAGTTGATTGATAGTACTGTTGTAGTCAATTATATTCTCATTGATTTTCTGCCTGTTTGATCTATGCATGACCTACAGAGGGGTGTTGAAGTCTCCACATATAATACTGGTTTTATCTATTTCCCCTAACAGTTCTATCAGTTTTGCTTCATGTGTTTTGAAGTCCTGTTGTTAGGTACACATACATCAATTGTTAGGTCTTCTTGGAGAACTGATATCTTTATCGTTATGTAATGTATGTCTTTATCCCTAAAAATTTTTTTTCTGATGTTTGCTTTTTGCTGAAATTAATACAGCTACTCCAGCTTTCTTTTTTATTAATGTTAGTATAGTATATGTCTCTCCATATCTTTATTTTTAATCCATTTGTGTATTTATATTTAAAGTGGCTTTTTTGTAAACAGCATATGTTTAGTTTGAATTTTTGTATCCACTCTGAAATCTCTGTCTTCTAATTGGTGTATTTAGGCTATTCACATTTAAAGTGATTATTGATATAGTTTGATGAATATCTACTTTGTTTATAACTGTTTTCTATTCACTGAACTTGTTATTTTGTTCCCTTCTCCTTCCTCTTTTTCTGTTTTCTGTGTTTCAGCTGGGCATTTTGTGATTCCATTTATCTTTTAGCATATAAATTATGCCTCTTTAAAAAATAATTTAGCATAGTTTGCAGTATTCATTTTTATTAATCAAATTTTACCTTCAAATAACAAGGGAGGCTGGGAAAGAAAGTGGCTTCTGTCCTGGTGATGCTCATAAGGTGGGAAATTCCCCAAATATTGGAAGGTTGTTCAAAATTGCTGAGTAGCTAGAAAGAATTACAAATGGCTACTACATATTTTCTCATACTTTCCACCTCTTTGCTTAGTGCCTAAAACAGTGAATTTCTTCCTACTTTATCTTTCAGTTATTAGGTTGTTGTAAAAATATTTTATTGCCCTTCGGTCCTACAATAGAGTTTTCTTTTCTTTTTTAAAAATATCATAGGGCTTTTAAATTCCAAGAATCCTCGGGGCGCCTGGGTGGCGCAGTTGGTTAAGCGTCCGACTTCAGCCAGGTCACGATCTCGTGGTCCGTGAGTTCGATCCCCGCGTCAGGCTCTGGGCTGATGGCTCAGAGCCTGGAGCCTGTTTCCGATTCTGTGTCTCCCTCTCTCTCTGCCCCTCCCCCGTTCATGCTATGTCTCTCTCTGTCCCAAAAATAAATAAAAAACGTTGAAAAAAAAATTTTTTTTTAAATTCCAAAAATCCCCTTATTCTGATAGTTTCAGTTTTTGACTGCAATAACCTTTCAAATCTATTTGAAGGTATGAATTATAAATTTTTAGAAGATTATCTTTTTTCTCAATATTTGTGTACTGATTTTGGTGTCTCTTTTACTATTCATTTTCCTCAAAATGCCTTGTAACTCATTTTTTTTTGGTATTCATTATTTATAAATGAAAGATTTGGTTCATCAGTATAGTAGTCATGAACCTTGGCCATTTTCAAGCTTTCTATTCTGTTGAGAACTGCCGCCCAGGAAGAAGTGATTTAGGTTCCATAAATGTGGTAAAGAAAAGCTTAAGGAATGCTTCTTTCCAGGAGATAAAAGGCAACTTTTCTGAAGGGCCTGTAGATAACCAGACAACCTACTGAATTACCTGAGATGGTGAGATAAAGAAAGGATCACTTGGTCCAACTCATTTTAACTTAAAGCTACATGTCCTTGTTGTTTTCTTCATGTCCACTCATGCCCATTTGAGGGTCAGATTTTGCTTTTTTGCCTTATTCGAGCCACGAGGCTCATAGTAGATTTTCATTTCCCATAAGTCAGAATTTCCACCTTAGTTAGCTCTTCTAACGGGAATTAGCCTGTGAGATAAAGATCATTCAAGTTGGGACCCCAACTATTGCACAATTCTTTAATGAACTGGTTTACTAACTGGCCTGTGGCCAGCTCACATTACCAACCCTGCTGGCTCAGTGCTTTGCATTCCTCTGAGGTTTCTAGCACTCACCCCACTATCTACTGTATATTTTCAAGAAATTCCTCAAATTTTCTGTATGATAAGGACACCCTGCTTTGTCTTCAGTTCTGTTAGATTTGTTCCTTTTCTGATATAACTCCTATTTTTCAAGGAGACTTTACAGATGAAAATAAAATGTCCGTCATCTCAGTGTGGTGGTGGCATTTGGTTTTTTCCACTTCACATGGGTAAATATATCAATGGATAAAATCAGAATGAACAGGTTAGCTTAGACTAAATATGCATTGGTCTGATTAAAAATTCAGCTTTAAAAAAAATAAAGAAAATTTAGCTTTTCCATTGGTACTTTGGAATTTGTACTTGTGCCAAAATTCTTAGACTTAGGCTTTTTTACTATATTACTGTAAAATGCAAAGTATTACTTGATGTTTTTACAATTCATTTCAATACTTCAGAGAATTTTTTCTTAGCTCTTTTCTGAGCCATAGATATGTCTGTTAACATAAATATATTTTCCATACACTGATTAAAATATTTATTATGTTTATTCTAGAAAGTGGAATTTTGAGTGATGCCATTTTTGCTTTTAGATTGTGTTTTGCAAATTTTCTACAATAAACATATATATAATTAAAAAGGGACGTTAAAAATAAGTGTATTTCTTTCATTTTCCTTCAGTTTGCTAGAAGAATGTTATACCATGCCTGTGGCTACATAGAGAACTGATCACATTTTTGAGCAGTATATTTAAGGTATGGAAAAATCTAAAAGCATGAACAGTCTTATCTGTACCAGTTGCATAGAGATTTTTGGGTATACTATGAAGTTTAAAATTTCATGCATTATTTCTTTTCTACTTTTTCCTGCCAGCTGCTGTCCTTCAAAACAACATATTATTGAGATGACTCATGAGAATCAGCGTGAAATAGAACGTGTTATCGCTGGAAGTTTCTTCCTCCAGAGACTGGTTAGAACTGCTTCAGAGCATTGTATTAAGGAAGAACAAAGTTTTAAAAACTGAGATTGGAAATTAGTCTTGTCAGCACACCGAAAAAGAACTATAATTTTGTTAGGAATGTGCAACAAAAGAATCAATGTTAACTATTCATTTAACAATAACATTTATTATGCAGAAGAACTAATACATTACCAACCTTATAACATGAGATTTCTTCTAAGGTCTACTGTGGCAAATACAAAGATTTGTAGATTTCATTATAATTTGGCTAACAACCCATATCTCTCAAATTTTCCCATAAATTATATGAAATTATGTGCACAAAGATTATTTTATTTAAATATTATAACATTAGCCTTTCACTTTATTTAATATTTGGGCCTCATCCTATAAAAAGCTCTGAGGAGTAAGAGACAGAAGATGACCCTAAATGTGAAAGTGACATTGGGAGGCATTTTCAAAACCTCAGAAAAGTAAAGAGTACAAAGTATTAACATTTTTATTTGCTATGAAAAAAATAGGCAAAATTTGAAAGTGAGGTGAAAAGTTGGGTACAATGTCCCTTCAGTGTCATACTGAGGTGACAACCACCAAAGCATTATCTAGCGAAAAGCTTCTCATATCTCAGTGTCTGTCAAAGGGTTTTGTAAAAATACTTTAATACAGATAAATGAATCAATTTCGCCTGAATTTTGGTGCTTTTCTGGACTTTATTACATAATTTTAATCAAGCACTGTACACACACCATCTTTTAAATTGAAAGTTACAGGGACATCCGGGTGGCTTAGTCAGTTAAGTGTCCAACCGACTCTTGGTTTGGGCTCAGATGGTGATCTCATGGTTTGTGATCTCACGGTTTGTGAGCTTGCCCCACGGGCGAGAGCCTGCTTGGGATTTCTCTCTCTCTCTCAAAAAGTAAATAAATAAACATAAAAATTTTTAAATAGAAAATTACATATTTTGTGAAACATAAAACTACTTCAAAATTTCTTGTGTTATTTTAACAGATTTCTTTTTGTTGCCTCAGATTTATGTGCTTTTACATTTTCTTAAAGCTGTCTCAAAAAGTTGTGTTAGGGGTACCTGGCTGGCTCAGTCGGTGGAGTATGTGACTCTTGATTTCAGGGTTGTGAACCTCTGTAGAAATTACTTAAAAGTAAAATCTTTTTTTATTTTATTTTATTTTTTTAATTTACATCCAAGTTAGTTAGCATATGGTGCAACAATGACTTCAGGAGTAGATTCCTTAATGCCCCTTACCCATTTACCCCATCCCCCTTCCTACAACCCCTCCAGCAACCCTCTGTTTGTCCTCCATATTTAAGAGTCTCATGTTTTTGTCCCCCTCCCTGTTTTTATGTTATTTTTACTTCCCTTCCCTTATGTATCTGTTTTGTATCTTAAAGTCCTCATATGAGTGAAGTCATATGATATTTGTCTTTCTCTGACTAATTTCACTTAACATAATACCCTCTAGTTCCAACCACGTAGTTGGAAGTGACAAAATTTCATTCTTTTTGATTGCTGAGTAATACTCCACTGTATATATATATACCACTTCTTCTTTATCCATTCACCCATCAGTGGACATTGGGGCACTTTCCATACTGTGGCTATTGTTGATAGTGCTGCTATAAACATTGGGGTGCATGTGTCCCTTCAAAACAGGATACTTATATCTCTTGAATAAATACCTAGTAGTGAAATTTCTGGGTCGTAGGGTAGTTCTATTTTTAATTTTCTGAGGAACCTCCATACTTTTTTCCAGAGTGGCTGCACCAGCTTCCATTTCCACCAGCAATGCAAAAAAGATCCTCTTTCTCCACATCCTCACCAACATCTATTGTTGCCTGAGTTTTTCATGTTAGCCATTCTGACAGATATGAGATGGTATCTCATTGTGGTTTTGATTTGTATTTTCCTGATGACGAGTGATGTTGAACATTTTTTCAGGTGTCCATTGGCCATCTGGATGCCTTCTTTAGAGAAGTGTCTGTTCATGTCTTTTGCCCATTTCTTCACTGGATTCTTTGTTTTTTGGGTGTTGAGTTTCGTAAGTTCTTTATAGATTTTGGATACTAACCCTTTATCTGATATGTCATTTGCAAATGTCTTTTCCCATTATGTCGGTTGCCTTTTATTTGCCGATTGTTTCCTTTTTATTTTGACGAGGTCCCAGTTGTTCATTTTTGCTGTTGTTTCCCTTGCCTCCAGAGACATGTTGAGTAAGAAGTTGCTGCAGGCAAGATCAAAGAGGTTTTGCCTGCTTTCTCCTCCAGGATTTTGATGGCTTCCTGTCTTACATTTAGGTCTTTCATCCATTTTGAGTTTATTTTTGTGTACGGTGTAAAAAAGTGGTCCAGGTTCATTCTTCTGCATGTTGCTGTCCAGTTTTCCCAACACCACTTGCTGAAGAGACTGCCTCTATTCTATTGGATATTTTTCCTGCTTTGTCAAAGATTAGTTGGCCATAAGTGTGCGGGTCAATTTCTAGGTTCTCTATTCTGTTCTACTGATTTGAGTGTCTGTTCTTGTGCCAGTACCATACTGTCTTGATGATGACAGCTTTGTAGTATAGCTTAAAGTCTGGGATTGTGATGCCTCCTGCTTTGGTTTTTGTTTTCAAGATCACTTTGACTATTTGGGGTCTTTTCTGGTTCCATACAAATTTTAGGATTCTTTGTTCTAGCTCTGTGAAGAATGCTGGTGTTACTTTGATAGGGATTGCATTGAATATGTAGATTGCTTTGGGTAATATCAACATTTTAACAATATTTCTTCTTCCTATCCAGGAGCATGGAATCTTTTTCCATTTTTTTTGTGTCTTCTTCAATTTCTTTCAAAGCTTTCTTGCATGTTCAGTGTATAGATTTTTCACCCCTTTGGTTAGATTTATTCCTAGGTATTTTATGGTTTTTAGTGCAACTGTAAATAGGATCTATTCCTTGATTTCTCTTTCTGTTGCTTCATTGTTGGTGTCTAGGAATGCAACCTATTTCTGTGCATTGATTTTATATTCTGCAACTTTGCTGAATTCATGAATCAATTCTAGCAGTTTTTTGGTGGAATTTTTTGGGTTTTCCATATAGAGTATCATATGATCTGGGAAGAATGAAAGTTTGACCTCCTCCTGGCCGATTTGGATGCCTTTTATTTCTTTGTGTTGTCTGATTGCAGAGGCTAAGACTTCCAATACTATGTTGAATAACACTGGCAACAGTGGACATCCCTGTCTTGTTCCTGACTTTAGGGAGAAAGCTCTCAGTTTTTCCCCATTGAGGATGGTATTAGTATTTTGTCTTTCATATATGGTTTTTATGATCTTGAGGTATGCTCCTTCTATCCCTACTTTCTTGAGGGTTTTTATCAAGAAAGATGCTGTATTTTGTCAAATACTTTCTCTGCATCTATTGAGAGGATCATGTGGTTCTTGTCCTTTCTTTTATTGATGTGAAGAATCACATTGATTATTTTGCAGATATTGAACCAGCCCTGCATTCCAAGTAAATCCCGCTTGGTCATGGTGAATAATTTTTTAATGCATTGTTGGATCCAGTTGGCTAATATCTTGTTGAGGATTTTTGCATCCGTGTTCGTCAGGGAAATTTGTCTGTAGTTCTCCTTTTTAGTGGGGTCTTTTTCTGGTTTTGGAATGAAGGTAATGCTGGCTTCATAGAAAGAGTTTGGAAGTTTTCCTTCTATTTCTATTTTTTGGAACAGCTTCAAGAGAATAGGTGTTAACTCTTCCTTAAATGTTTGGTAGAATTCCCCTGGAAAGCATCTGGCCCAGGACTCTTGTTTTTTGGGAGATTTTTGATTACTAATTCAATTTCTTTATTGGTTATGGGTATTCAAGTTTTCTGTTTCTTCCTATTTCAGTTTTGGTCATGTATGTTTCTAGGAATTTGTCCATTTCTTCCAGATTGCCCATTTTATTGGCATAGAATTGCTCATAATATTCTTATTATTGTTTTTATTTCTGTTGTGTTGGTTGTGATCTCTCCTCCTTCATTCTTGATTTTATTTATTTGGGTCCTTTCCTTTTTCTTTTTGATCAAACTGGCTAGTGGTTTATTAATTTTGTTAATTCTTTCAAAGAACCAGCTTCTGGTTTCATTTGTCTGTTCTACTGTTTTTGGTTGCAATAGCATTAATTTTTGCTCTAATCTTTATTATTTCCTGTCTTCTGCTGGTTTTGGGTTTTATTTGCTGTTCTTTTTCCAGCTCCTTAAGACGTAAGGTTAGGTTGTGAATCTGAGATCTTTCTTCCTTCTTTAGGAAGTCCTGGATTGCTATATACTCTCCTCTTATGACCGCCTTTGCTACATCCCAGAGGTTTTGGGTTGTGATGTTATCATTTTCATTGACTTCCATATACTTTTTAATTTCCTCTTTAATTGCTTGGTTAGCCCATTCATTCTTTAGTAGGATGTTCTTCAGTCTCCAAGTATTTGTTACCTTTCCAAATTTTTTCTTGCGATTGATTTCGAGTTTCATAGCGTTGTGGTCTGAAAATATGCATGGTATGATCTCGATCTTTTTGTACTTACTTAGGGCTGATTTGTGTCCCAGTATATGGTCTATTCTGGATAATGTTCCATGTGCACTGGAGAAGAATGTATATTCTGCTGCTTTAGGATGAAATGTTCTGAACATATCTGTTAAGTCCATCTGGTCCAGTGTGTCATTCAAAGCCATTGTTTCTGATTGATTTTTTTTGATTAGATGATCTGTCAGTTGTTGTAATTGGAGTGTTAAAGTCTCTTACTATTGTGGTATTACTATTGATACGTTTCTTTATGTTTGTGATTAATTGATTTAAATGTTTGGGTACTGATTTAAACATTTGGCACATAAATGTTTACAATTGTTAGGTCTTCTTGGCAGATAGACCCCTTAAGTATGATATAATCCCTTTCTGCATCTCTTGTTACAGTCTTTATTTTAAAGTCTAGATTGTCTGATATAAGTATGGCTACTCCGGCTTTCTTGCATTGACCATTAGCGTGATAGATTATTCTCTGTCCCCTTACTTTCAATCTGAAGGTGTCTTTAGGTCTAAAGTGGATCTTTTGTAAACAGCATATAGATGGATCTTGTTTTCTTATCCATTCTGTTACCCTATGTCTTTTGATTGGAGCAATGAGTCCATTGGCATTTAGAATGAGTACTGAAAGATATGAATTTATTGCCATTATGTTGCTTGTAGAGTTGGAATTTCTGGTGGTGTCCTCTGGTCCTTTGTGGTCTTTGGTGCCTTTGGTCTTTGTTTATTTATTTTTTATTTTTTTATCTTTTCCCCCCACAGAGACTCCCCCTTAAAATTTCTTGCAGGGCTGGTTTAGTGGTCACAAACTCCTTTAATTTTTGTTTGTTGGAAAAATTTCTATCTCTCCTTCTATTTTGAATGACAGCCTTGCTGGATAAAGAATTCTTGGCTGCATATTTTTCCCATTCAGCACATTGAATATTTCCTGCCACTCCTTTCTGGCCTGCCAAGTTTCTGTGGATAGGTCTGCTGAAAACCTGATCTGCCTTCCTTTGTAGGTTAAGGAATTTTTTTCCCCTTGCTGCTTTCATGATTCTCTCCTTGCCTGAGTAGTTTGTGAATTTGACTATGATATGCCTTGTTGATGGTTGGTTTTTGTGTAATCTAATGGGAGTCCTCTGTGTTTCCTGGGATTTTGATGTCTGTGTCTTTCCCCAGGTTAGGAAAGTTTTCTGCTATGATATGGTCACATAACCCTTCTACCCATATTTCTCTCTCTTCCTCTTCTGGGACTCCTTTTCATTGAGTCACTGATTTCTCTAATTCTTAAATCGTGCCCTTTTGCCTTAACCTCTCTCTTTTTTACTGCTTCATTATTCTGCATAACTTTGTCCTCTATATTACTGATTCTCTGTTCTGCCTCATCTATCCTTACTGCCGCATCCATTCAAGATTGCAGCTCAGTTATAGCATTTTTAATTTCATCCTGACTAGCTTTACTTCTTTTATCTCCACAGAAAGGGATACTAATCTATTTTCAACTCCAGCCAGTATTCTTATTATCAGGATTCTAAGTTCTGGTTCAGACATCTTGCTTGTATTTGTGTTGATTAAGTCCCTGGCAGTTGTTTCTTCCTGCTCTTTCTTTTGGGTGAATTCCTTTGTTTCATCATTTTGAAGGCAGAAAAGGAATTAATGAGGTAAAAAATTAAAATTAAAAAAATTAAAATTATAAAAACATTAAAATTAAAAATTAAAAACAAATACACACACACAAAATCGCATAAGTGATGCTAGATCCTAGGTGTGTTTTGGTCTGAGTGTTGAAAGGGGCTTGATGGATTAGAGAAAAAAAGGGGAAGGAAAAAAAGAAAACAAAAAAAGGAAATCGTTTGAAAATTTGAAAAAATGAATACACTGAAGTAGACTAAAATGAAATGATGGAAGTAAAATAGGATTTTTAAAAAATTACACAAAAGTAAAAAGTATAGTAGAAAAAAATTAAAGAGAAATATTTTTTATAAAAATTGAAGATAAAAATGAAGTTTTTCTCTTTCTGTATTCAAGAAAAAGAAAAGAAACAAAAAAGAGAAGAAAGAAAAAAGAAAGAAAGAAAATTGAATAGATGGACCAGTGAACAAACTGAAATATGACTGAAATTACTTCGTTTTCCCCTAGAAGTCAAACTATGAAGCGCTTTATAGTCCATAAACTAAGCAAGCAGAGAGACTGTGTTCCTGAAGAGGGAGGTTGGCCCAGTTGGGTGGGACTTAGTGTAACGGCTCTGTTCTCCACTAGATGGAGCTGCTTAGCTTACTGGGGTGGATTGTTGTGGTGCATGTAGGTGCGAATGTACAGGTGGGGGAGCGGTGAAAATGGCCTCATCCATCTACTCAGTCTCTATTATCAGAACTCTGCTCTCCCCAGTCAACAATCGCACACCTGGTCTTTGTCTTTGGACTCTGTCCACTCCCTGCTTTCACACAGTTCGTGACCAAGCCCCAGGCAGCACCTCCCTCCTGAGTTTTGTCCCCAATGCGGCTGTTTTCCCAACCCCTTACTTCTAAGGGACTACAGCTTTGACCCGTTCTGCCCCTCTGTGGAAGATCTCACTGAGCAATGGCTGGGTGCCGGCTGCACCCAGGAACATTTGCAGGTCCATGCTGCTGCCAACACCCAGAGAATGCGGCTGGGTGCCAGCCCGCCCCAGAGAAAGTTCACAAGATAGTGTAGCCACAGCATTTCAGGGATTATGGAAAATCACAACACACATCTGGCACCAGGCTTCACCTTCAACGACTTTGTTCCAGCACCAGCAAAGTGGTTGTTCTCCCATGTCCACTGGGGCCTTGTCTTTGGGGGACCCACACAGCCTCTACCAGGCGTCCTTGCAGCAGGGAAACCGCCTCTGTCCTGTGAGGCTTGAAGAAACCCAGACTCCACTCTGCTCCCGGGGATTCGCCCCTCCCAGCAGAGCACCACCAGGTATTGAGCTGCAGAGTTTCAGACTCTCCACTCCCGCTGTTTGTAGTCTTAGTGGAATTTAAACCCTCTCGTTTCTCCTTTCTCCCGTTTTAGTTCAGTCCCTGGGGCTGTTTCCACTTTTCCACTTTCTCTCCAGCTGCTTTTGATGGGGGGTTGGGAGTGCTTTTCCCATATTGTCTCCTCTTTCCCCCACCCCCCCTTCACGCAAAAGCGGCTCCCTGCCCTCCGTAGTTACTCTCTCCCCCAGTTTACCTCTCCACGCCATGTGCCTGCTGAATTCTGTAGTTCAGGTTGTGCAGATTGTGCTAATCCTCAGAAGAATTTTTTTTAGGTGCACAGAATGGTTTAGTGTTGGTCTGGCTGTATTTCATGGATTCGAGACACACAAAAAACTTCCATGCTGTTCTACCATCTTGGCTTCTCCTCCAAAAGTAAAATCTTAAAAAAAAAAAGTTGTGTTATGGTTACTATTAATCAGAAATTATTTTCTCTTCATTTTCATGTAAATAATTATTGAAAAGAGTCCTTTTTATGTTAACATGTAGAAAAATACATAACTTTGTGTATGTTCTTCATAAAAATTTGGTGGCACCAATATTAATGTAAAAAAGTACATATTTAGCAAAGAGAAATAATACCAGAACATAGAAACCAGAAGTTTATGTATACCTTCAGGAATTAAGTAAATAACTGGGGGATTTATAATTTCAAATTCAACTCCCAAATTGTCACCAATTTCTTGTGAGTATTGCAAAATCACAAAGCTTTTAAATTCTTGTGTATCATTACTTGCCAAGTATTGTAATATTTGCAGGCTCACAATATTATAATTTAGTGAAATTATAGGCAACGTTTATAAATTGGAAAAAAAGTAGTAAACCACCATGAGATATTATTTCACTCTTACTAAGACGGCTACTCTAAGAAACCCCAGAAAATAACAAGTGTTGGCAAGAATGCTGGAACTTCTGTACACCATTTGTGGAAATGCAAAATGTTGCATTTGCTATAGAAAACAGTATGGAGGTGACTCAAAATATTAAAAATAGAGTTAACATATGATCCAGCAATCCCACTTTGGGGCAGGTATCTAAAGAATTGAAAGAGGATCTTGAAGAGCTATTTGTCCACCCATGTTCATAGTAGTGTTATTCATAATAGCAAGGAGGTGGTATATGCCTAACAATGGAATATGATTCAGCCCTAACAAGGAAGGAAATCATGTCACAAGCTACAACATGGGTGAAACTTGAAGACATTGTGCTAAGTGAAATTAGCCAGTCATAAAAAGACAGTGTATGATTCCACTTATAGAAAGTATCTAAAGTAGTCAAATTCATAGAACAGTAGAATAGTGGTTGCCAAGGGGTGTGAGCAGAGAGAAATGGGGAGTTTTTGTGTAATGGGTATAGAATTTGTTCTGCAGCATAAAAAAGTTCTGAAGATGCATTGCACCACAATGTGAATATACTTAACCCTACTGCACTGTATTCTTCCAAAAGGTTAAGATAATAAATTGTATGTGTTTTTTATTTCAATTAAGAAAAAGAAATACATAAATCTTTCTGGATAGGCCTAATTTTATGGCTTTATAAGAGGGCAGCTATAGGAATGTAATTTAAGGCTCACCGGAGGATTCTTTTCTCTCTAACCTGCGTTTATGTCTTAGATGCCAACCTTAGAGCATCATTCCTTGTGGTTTTGAACATATTTCCTATTGTGAGTAAATATCTCAAATAATGACCTACAATTAAATATTTACTTTTTAAAGAACATTTGTCCAGATTATAAAGAGTAAGCTTTGATACAATAAGGGAGGAAGACAGCATACAATACAATAAAAAAAGATACAATAAAAAAAGAGCAAGACAGCATAGGGTCCTTGGTGGCAAGAGAGTTAGAGCTGGTGAAGTCTGATTATTTACTAAAAAATTATATTTAACTTCACCTCAGACCTGCAGAAACATTTTCCTTTCCTATTTCCTGTTGCCCTGGGGAAAGTTGCTGTTACCATAGAAAAAGGGATTTTATGTGCATAACCTATGCATTCCTTTCTGGGGGCCAGCAGAAAAACATTGTGAGGGACTCACTTTCACAGCCCATTAGCATGCTCTCTTAAGCAGTATTTTTTTTCCTGTTTTTGAAGTTAAATCCCTATTGATTGTTTCTTCTCATTTCCACATCTTCTTTTAGTTTGACGGAGGAGAATTATGTTATGATCCTTACAAAGGGACCAGAAGTGCTGATCTATTTTAAGGTCCATTCAAACACAGACCACCCACCTCTCCTCTTGGTGCTGTGGAAGTTTCTGGAAGAAACTCCATTCTTAATTTTGTGATTCTTACACATGTACCAAAAAAAAAGGAGTTACAATGGAAACTGGGGGAGTAAGTAAGTTGGTAACTTTAACAGAAGTGCTCACTTGCTATTGCTAAAGCTGGAATAACAAGTGTGCATTTACCAGGGGAATACAGAACTTTCTATCATAAAGTTGGCTACTTTTCTTTGCCAGGTGCTCCATACCTCTTCAAGTGTACTCCCAATACAGGAGCAATATTTTCTGTATTAACGATGTATGGAAATGTTTGTTATTGACATAGCAGTATGGCGGTTAGTAAAAAAAAAAAAAAAAAAATTAAAATAATTAAGACAATTTATATTACTTTCTGTGTCTATATTTCTCCCTTCTCTTCTGTCTGAGGCTTCAAAAGGGCATCCTTGAGGGTTTTGTGGGTCTTGGTTTCCTTTACTTTTAAACATTGAAGTGATTCATTATATAAAATTTGGATAGCAAATTAAAATGTAAACTAAGTTAAAAAAAAAGGCAATGAACTCCTTATCCTGACTCAATTTTAGCTAATAATTTGATGCGTGTTCTTCCAGGATTTTTTCCCTAAGCATTTTTTTTAAACATAGCTGCAATTATTGAAGGCTTTACTTGAAATTATAAAAGGTAATTGGGGAGTCCTTGTTTAAGTGGCTGGGGCACATGTGTAACACTGCTTTGCTCAGTATTTATTTTCCTTTATTTTCTAGCAGTAGGATTTATCCAAGCCACCCGTCATTCAGCCTTTCCTACTAATATGTCTTACTTTTGCTTTAGAATGCTTATTTTACCTAGTTGACATGTACGGTTTATATAATTTGGGAATTTTTAACCTGATTAAAAACAACTTATTTGATTGATGAATACTTGCTATGGGGAAAGATACCACGCAATAGTTTTGGGGCCACAGTATTAGAGTTTGAATTTATCTGCAAAATACTCACTGCTGACAGGTGAGTACCATGGGACTTTAGATGCCCGGAGGACATTAGTGATGGTGGGATTGAGACTTTGTGGCTGTAGTCATGAAGTGATTGTTCCTTCCCTCTCTCATGATAATGCTCTTACCTGCATCTCATGGGGTTGGCTCTGAAGGTGATAGGGCTGAGGAGGTGGGCGAATGGAAATTTCAGGGAATTGGAAAATGCTGTAATCAGAGAAAGGATTTTGAACTCATTTAAGTTTCCATCAAAATATACTCTTTATAAAAAGCCTGGTGATACTAATAGCCTTTCTCTCAGGATACTAATAGATAGCATTTATTGAGTGGTTACCATATGTCAGGTACATGACATTTATTATCTAATGAAATCTTCTCAACGGTCCTATAAATTAAATCTTGTTACTGTTCTCATTTAAGCAATGAAGAAACTGAGTTATGGAGAAAATACCTAACTTGCCCAAAGTCAGTAGCTAGTTAGTAATGAAGTCAGAACGTGAACTTTGGCAATCTAACCAGAGTCCATTTTCTTAACAATGTTTTACTGTGATCCTTCTGATAGATTTAGATAAATAAACCTTCTCAAGAATATGAGTCTTGTTATACTTTTTCCTGAAAAAGTAACACCAATTGCCAAATGCCAAATATAGAGAGCACTTGTCAGTATTTATTTTTAAGTCTCTGAAAAAGATATATTCTTAAAAAAATTTTTTAAGTAAAATCATTACGTTTTGTCTTTTGAAATGGATGTCTTCAATGGAAACTTAAACAATTGTTTGGGGCACCTGGGTGGCTCAGTCATTTGGGTGTCTGATTCTTGATTTCGGTTCAGGTAACGATCCCAGGGTCATAAGATCAAGCCCCATGTCAGGTTCCTTGCTGAGCATGAAGCCTGCTTGTGATTCTCTCTCTCTCTTTCTCTCTCTCCCCCCACCCCAACTCTTCTCCACTTTTCACACGGTCTCTCTCTCTAAAAAAACAAAACACACAAAAAAACAGTTGCCTGAGCACACCATTATTGGTATCTGATTCTATACGTTCTCTGTACTTTTCATTGTCTTTGAGCTTCTTTACCATTTTTATAAGTTGTAGATAACTAATAGCTAGTACAAATGATTGCTGTCCAAAATCATGCATATGAATTTCATCTGGAATAAATGCAACTGATTTCTCTCTACCTCCTGGGTAGAGAATAAAACTGGAATGAGCCAGTTTTGCAACTATTTGTGAATTAATTTTAGCATACTTAATCTTAATATATGTGTGATTCTGTAAATCTCATTTGCATCAATTGTAACATCTATGACTTCCTCATTAGTTAATGAATGAAATAAGATCTTGGGCAGGTGTCCAATTTACTTTTGTATGAGAGTCATGATTATATCCTCTTTTAAAATCTCAAACTTTCTGTGGCACCTGGGTGGCTCAGTCAGTTAAGGATCCAACTACAGCTCAGGTCATGATCTCACAGTTTGTGAGTTCGAGCCCAAATCAGGCTCTGTGCTGATAGCTCAGAGCCTGGAGCCTGCTTCAGATTCTGTGTCTCATTCTCTCTCTGCCCCTCTGCCACTCATGCTCAGTCTCTCAAAAATAAATAAATGTTAAAAAAATTTTAAAAACAAAATCTCAAACTTCCTTTTCTTATTTTATTCCAATCAGTCTCCATATTCTATACATTTTACCTCAAATGTATTTTAAGCCTCTCTTCCTGTTCCTTTTGCCTGATCTAGACCCTCATCTCATCAGTGCACTCTAGCAGCAGTATAAGTGATATATAAAGGTTTGCTGGATAAATGCATGAGCACCCAGGTTTGGGATTAGGATCGTAATATTATTGTGGATGATAAGAACAGCTGGAGTGGAAATAGCAAGAGATACCAACACTTTAGAAAGGCTGTTTTTTCAAAAATGTTTCTGAAGTATGGTTTTGTTGATACTCTTTTTTCTGATAAGGCATTTTAGTGCACTATGCACAATAATATAATTGTTCTTGCACTCAAAATTCAACCAGCTTTCTGGTGGCTTGATGCCTGGTTCTATTTCTTCTTCCATCTCTTCCATTTCTTTGAGCATGGCTAGGTAACACCAAATAGTTGTTCATCATCTAGAGCTTATATCATTGGGATATTCAAATTAACAATAATCCATTCAGTTGTTTCTTATATCTTAGGCTCAATAATAAGCTGGGTTTGACTGGTGGTAGTAGGAGATGGAAAAGGGGGCATCTTCAACATGCAAAATAGCCTTTGTTATTCAGAGTATAAAATAGGTGATGGGAATGAAGGAGTGCACTTATCATGATGAGCACCAGGTGTTTATGGAACTGTTGAAACATCGTATGAGACACATGAAACGAATATTACACTGCATATTAACTAACTGGAATTTATTTTTTTTATAATTTTTTAATGTTTATTTTTGAGAGAGAGAGAGGGACAGGGTGTGAGCAGGAGGAAGGGCAGAGAGAGAGAGACACGCACAGAATCTGAAGTAGGCTCCAGGCTCTGAGTGTCAGTACAGAGCCCAACGTGGGGCCTGAACCCATGAACCATGAGATCACGACCTGAGCCAAAGTCGTACACTTAACCGACTGAGCCACTCAGGCGCCCTGAGAAGTATTCTTTAGAGGAAGAGTAGCTTAAGGAATTTTTTAAAGCTTTTATGCAAATTCCAGTTACTTAGTGGCACCTGGGTGGCTCAGTCCATTAAGCGTCAGACTTTAGCTCAGGTCATGATCTCACAGTTCATAAGTTGAGCCCCAAGTCAAGCTGTACAGATAGCTTGGGCCTGAAGCCTGCTTTGGATTCTGTGTCTCCCTCTTTCTCTACCCCTTCCCTGCTCATGCTCTGTATCTCTCTGTCTCTCTCTCTCTCAAAAGTATTAAACATTAAAAAAAAATTTAAAAAAATGTTTTTTCCATTGATGAGGCAAAATGGTGTTTTCAGGCTATTTCTGAAAATCTTTCCACAAATAAAGTAACTACTTTGGGGTATAGTAATTATGTCACAATTCATGGGTTACAAATTGTGCTTTTGAAGTCTTTCTCTTGAAGAACTGTTTAAGAATATGGCTTCTGGATCTGGTAAAGAATACTTTTTGTATTATAACTACCAAAGAAGCAGAACCGCCTGCTAATTGGACTATCATAAGATTGATATATTACAGTAATGAACAATAACAAAATTGAGGAGAGTAAACTTCTCCATTGCACTATAATACAAAACTCTTTCAAAGAATTGTAACAAAACTTTTCTACAGTTAAGATCATATCATGGACAATGAAAGCATTAACAAATCTCTTGAGGCTGTCAATTTGTTTGGTGCAATGTACAGTCTCAGAAAATTTTATATGGATAATATTTTATCTGTACAAAATTATCCTTTCACTTGACAGTTCTTCCCAGGAATTTTTTTATAATAGTGACAAGCTAATTCAGAAATAGAAATTATATCAGGGCAACCTAAAATATTTCTGGCATCTCTGTTTTTATAAGGTAAATATATAAATCATTGTGATTTTCCAGGGGCTCCTTGAGAAATCTCAAAGATAATTTTAATTTTAATTTAAAAAGACATCTAGTGGTTGTTTTGGGAGCACATACACTAAAATGGGAATGATATAGAGAAGATTAGCATGGCTTCTGTGCAAGGAGGACGTGTGAATTTTTAAAGCATTCAATATTTATTCAGCAAATGGTGCTGGGAAAAGTAAACATTCACATGCAAAGAATGAAGATGAACTCTAACATTATACTATCTACAAGAGGTTGGCTTAAAGTGAACCCAAACTCTTAAAAGAAAATATATGAGAAAAGCTTCATGACATTGGATTTGGCAATGGCTTCTTGGATATGACCTCAAAAGCACAGACAACAAAAGAAAAAATAAATAAATTGGACTATATCAAAATTAAAAACTTTTGTGCTTCAAAACACACTATCAACAGAAACCCATGAAATGGGAGAAAATATTTGCAAATCATATATCTCATTAGGGTTTAATACACAGAAATATATAAAGATTCCTACTATTCAACAAAAAAAATAAACAACCAGATTTTAAAATGGGCCAAGAGAGGCGCCTGGGTGGCTCAGTTGGTTAGGCATCCAACTCTTGATCTCAGCTCATGTTTTAATCTCAGAGTTGTTGAGTTCAAGCCCCACATTAGATTCCACACTAGGTGTGAAGCCTATTTAAAAAAATTTTTAAATAAATAAATAAATAAATAAATAATTACAACGAAATTGAATTAACAATTCTCTAAAGAAAATATACAGATGGCCAATAAGCACAAGAAAAAAATGTTCAAATCACTAATCAATAGAGAAAAATGAAAATTAAACCCACAATGAAATATCATCTCACAACCATTGGGACAGCTGTTTTCAAAAAACACAAAGTAACAAGTGTTGTCAAGGATGTGGAGAAAATGGAACACTTGACATTTCTGGTATAAATATAAAATGGTGCAGCCACTATGAAGACTGGTATGGTGGCTCCTAAAAAAAAAATTAAACATAGAATTACCGTATGATTCAGCAATTCCACTTCTCAGTATATACCCCAAAGATTTCAAAGCAACTTCTCGAAAAAGTATTTGTACACCCATGTTCATAGCAGCATTATCCACAATAGCTGAATAATGAAAGCAATCCATGAGTCCATTGCAGGATGAAGGGGATAAAAACAAAACATGGAATTTACATGTAGTGGAACGTTATCCAACGTTAAAAAGCAAGAAAATTCTGGGGCACCTGGGTGGCTCAGTCAGCTGAGTATCTGAGTTCAGCTCAGGTCATGATCTCATGGTTCATGAGTTCAATCCCCATGTCAGGCTCTCTGCCGTCAGCTCAGAGCCCACTTTGGATCCTCTGTCTCCCTCTCTCTGCCCCTCCTCTGCTTGCACTCTCTCAAAAATAAATAAAACATTTTTTAAAAAGCAAGAAAATTCTGATACGTGCTACACATGGATGAAGCTTAAAGACATTTTAAGTGAAATAAACCAGTCACAGTATGACAACTACTCAATGATTCCACTCACATGAGCTATTTAGAGTGGTGAAATTCATGGAGACAGAGAGCAGAATTGTGGTTGCCAGGAGCTGCAGGGGAGGGAGGAACAGGGAGATATCGTTTAATGGGTATGAGGTTTCAAGTGGGGAAGATGAAACAGTTCTGGATGGTGGTGATAGTTGCACAACGTGAAAGTACTTATTGTGCTTCATGCTACAGAACCGTCCACTTAAAAATGGTTATGATGGTGCCTTTTATGTTATACATATTTTACCACAATTTAAAAAATGAAAAAGACATCCTAAACATTTGTTCTCCTGAATTTAGGATCTGATCTTGAGGAAACAAAATAAAGAATTGTAAGAAAAAATTTGGTCATGGGCTCCTGGGTGGCCCAGTTGTTAAGCATCTGACTTGGGCTCAGGTCATGATCTCACGGTCTGTGAATTTGAGTCCCACATGGGGTGAGCACGAGCCTTGCTTCAGGTGAACATGAGCCCCAGGTAAGCCCCGCTTCTCTCTCTCTCTCTCTCTCTCTGCCCCTTGCTCAATTTCACCCCCCCCCCTCTCAAAAAAAAAAAAAAGAACAAAAAGATTTGGTCATTTGTTTGAGACAGGAGCACAGTTACCTATGGACAATGACAAGTTATAGCTTAACTATACATAAATAAAAGTTCCAACAATATACAATAAAAACAGAAGAAGGTAACAAACTTGTAAGGAACTGAATTTTAGCTGTTCTGAAAAGATGTACTTTTTTTGAAGTCATCAAGCATATAATAAAGTCAGCACAAATGACAGGAAATTATTCTGATGATACATGGAATTTCTGCTACATTTTCGGATTACACTGAAGATAAAGAAAAATCTTTTAAGGTTCCGGAAGATGGCGGCGTAGGAGGACGCTGGGCTCACCGCGCGTCCTGCTGATCACTTAGATTCCACCTACACCTGCCTAAAGAACCCAGAAAACCGCCAGAGGATTAGCAGAACGGAGTCTCCGGAGCCAAGCGCAGACGAGAGGCCCACGGAAGAGGGTAGGAAGGGCGGCGAGGCGGTGCGCGCTCCACGGACTGGCGGGAGGGAGCCGGGGCGGAGGGGCGGCTCGCCGGCCAAGCAGAGCCCCCGAGTCGGGCTGGCAAAAGCGGAGGGGCCGGACGGACTGTGTTCCGACAGCAAGCGCGACTTAGCGTCTGGGAGGTCAGAAGTTAACAGCTCTGCTCAGAAAGCGGGAAGGCTGGAGGACAAAGGGAGGGAGAGCTGCTGAGCCCCCGGACGGCAGAGCTCAGCTTGGCGGGGAACAAAGGCGCTCGCCAGCGCCATCTCCCCCGCCCATCCCCCAGCCAAAATCCCAAAGAGAACCAGTTCCTGCCAGGGAACTTGCTCGCTCCGCGCAAACACCCAACTCTGTGCTTCTGCGGAGCCAAACCTCCGGCAGCGGATCTGACTCCCTCCCGCTGCCACAGGGCCCCTCCTGAAGTGGATCACCTAAGGAGAAGCGAGCTAAGCCTGCCCCTCCCGCCCCCGTGCACCTTGCCTACCCACCCCAGCTAATACGCCAGCTCCCCAGCACCACAAGCCTGGCAGTGTGCAAGTAGACCAGACGGGCCACACCACCCCACAGTGAATCCCACCCCTAGGAGAGGGGAAGAGAAGGCACACACCAGTCTGACTGTGGCCCCAGCGGTGGGCTGGGAGCAGACATCAGGTCGGACTGCGGCCCCGCCCACCAACTCCAGTTATACACCACAGCACGGGGGAAGTGCCCTGCGGGTCCTCACCACTCCAGGGACTGTCCAAAATGACCAAACGGAAGAATTCCCCTCAGAAGAATCTCCAGGAAATAACAACAGCTAATGAACTGATCAAAAAGGATTTAAATAATATAACAGAAAGTGAATTTAGAATAATAGTCATAAAATTAATCGCTGGGCTTGAAAACAGTATACAGGACAGCAGAGAATCTCTTGCTACAGAGATCAAGGGACTAAGGAACAGTCACGAAGAGCTGAAAAACGCTTTAAACGAAATGCAAAACAAAATGGAAACCACCACGGCTCGGATTGAAGAGGCAGAGGAGAGAATAGGTGAACTAGAAGATAAAGTTATGGAGAAAGAGGAAGCTGACAGAAAGAGAGATAAAAAAATCCAGGAGTATGAGGGGAAAATTAGAGAACTAAGTGATACACTAAAAAGAAATAATATACGCATAATTGGTATCCCAGAGGAGGAAGAGAGAGGGAAAGGTGCTGAAGGGGTACTTGAAGAAATTATAGCTGAGAACTTCCCTGAACTGGGGAAGGAAAAAGGCATTGAAATCCAAGAGGCACAGAGAACTCCCTTCAGACGTAACTTGAATCGATCTTCTGCACGACATATCATAGTGAAACTGGCAAAATACAAGGATAAAGAGAAAATTCTGAAAGCAGCAAGGGATAAACGTGCCCTCACATATAAAGGGAGACCTATAAGACTCGTGACTGATCTCTCCTTTGAAACTTGGCAGGCCAGAAAGGCTTGGCACGATATCTTCAGTGTGCTAAACAGAAAAAATATGCAGCCGAGAATCCTTTATCCAGCAAGTCTGTCATTTAGAATAGAAGGAGAGATAAAGGTCTTCCCAAACAAACAAAAACTGAAGGAATTTGTCACCACGAAACCAGCCCTACAAGAGATCCTAAGGGGGATCCTGTGAGACAAAGTACCAGAGACATCACTACAAGCATAAAACATACAGACATCACAATGACTCTAAACCCGTATCTTTCTATAATAACACTGAATGTAAATGGATTAAATGCGCCAACCAAAAGACATAGGGTATCAGAATGGATAAAAAAACAAGACCCATCTATTTGCTGTCTACAAGAGACTCATTTTAGATCTGAGGACACCTTTAGATTGAGAGTGAGGGGATGGAGAACTATTTATCATGCTACTGGAAGCCAAAAGAAAGCTGGAGTAGCCATACTTATATCAGACAAACTAGACTTTAAATTAAAGGCTGTAACAAGAGATGAAGAAGGGCATTATATAATAATTACAGGGTCTATCCATCAGGAAGAGCTAACAATTATAAATGTCTATGCGCCAAATACCGGAGCCCCCAGATATATAAAACAGTTACTCATAAACATAAGCAACCTTATTGATAAGAATGTGGTCATTGCAGGGGACTTTAACACCCCACTTACAGAAATGGATAGATCATCTAGACACACAGTCAATAAAGAAACAAGGGCCCTGAATGATACATTGGATCAGATGGACTTGACAGATATATTTAGAACTCTGCATCCCAAAGCAACAGAATATACTTTCTTCTCGAGTGCACATGGAACATTCTCCAAGATAGATCATATACTGGGTCACAAAACAGCCCTTCATAAGTTTACAGGAATTGAAATTATACCATGCATACTTTCAGACCACAATGCTATGAAGCTTGAAATCAACCACAGGAAAAAGTCTGGAAAACCTCCAAAAGCATGGAGGTTAAAGAACACCCTACTAACGAATGAGTGGGTCAACCAGGCAATTAGAGAAGAAATTAAAAAATATATGGAAACAAACGAAAATGAAAATACAACAATCCAAACGCTTTGGGACGCAGCGAAGGCAGTCCTGAGAGGGAAATACATTGCAATCCAGGCCTATCTCAAGAAACAAGAAAAATCCCAAATACAAAATCTAACAGCACACCTAAAGGAAATAGAAGCAGAACAGCAAAGGCAGCCTAAACCCAGCAGAAGAAGAGAAATCATAAAGATCAGAGCAGAAATAAACAATATAGAATCTAAAAAAACTGTAGAGCAGATCAACGAAACCAAGAGTTGGTTTTTTGAAAAAATAAACAAAATTGACAAACCTCTAGCCAGGCTTCTCAAAAAGAAAAGGGAGATGACCCAAATAGATAAAATCATGAATGAAAATGGAATGATTACAACCAATCCCTCAGAGATACAAACAATTATCAGGGAATACTATGAAAAATTATATGCCAACAAATTGGACAACCTTGAAGAAATGGACAAATTCCTAAACACCCACACTCTTCCAAAACTCAATCAGGAGGAAATAGAAAGCTTGAACAGACCCATAACCAGCGAAGAAATTGAATCGGTTATCAAAAATCTCCCAACAAATAAGAGTCCAGGACCAGATGGCTTCCCAGGGGAGTTCTACCAGACGTTTAAAGCAGAGATAATACCTATCCTTCTCAAGCTATTCCAAGAAATAGAAAGGGAAGGAAAACTTCCAGACTCATTCTATGAAGCCAGTATTACTTTGATTCCTAAACCAGACAGAGACCCAGTAAAAAAAGAGAACTACAGGCCAATATCCCTGATGAATATGGATGCAAAAATTCTCAATAAGATACTAGCAAATCGAATTCAACAGCATATAAAAAGAATTATTCACCATGATCAAGTGGGATTCATTCCTGGGATGCAGGGCTGGTTCAACATTCGCAAATCGATCAACGTGATACATCACATTAACAAAAAAAAAGAGAAGAACCATATGATCCTGTCAATCGATGCAGAAAAGGCCTTTGACAAAATCCAGCACCGTTTCTTAATAAAAACCCTGGAGAAAGTCGGGATAGAAGGAACATACTTAAAGATCATAAAAGCCATTTATGAAAAGCCCACAGCTAACATCATCCTCAATGGGGAAAAACTGAGAGCTTTTTCCCTGAGATCAGGAACACGACAGGGATGCCCACTCTCACCGCTGCTGTTTAATATAGTGCTGGAAGTTCTAGCATCAGCAATCAGACAACAAAAGGAAATCAAAGGCATCCAAATTGGCAAAGATGAAGTCAAGCTTTCGCTTTTTGCAGATGACATGATATTATACATGGAAAATCCGATAGACTCCACCAAAAGTCTGCTAGAACTGATACATGAATTCAGCAAAGTTGCCGGATACAAAATCAATGTACAGAAATCAGTTGCATTCTTATACACTAACAATGAAGCAACAGAAAGACAAATAAAGAAACTGATCCCATTCACAATTGCACCAAGAAGCATAAAATACCTAGGAATAAATCTAACCAAAGATGTAAAAGATCTGTATGCTGAAAACTATAGAAAGCTTATGCAGGTAATTGAAGAAGATATAAAGAAATGGAAAGACATTCCCTGCTCATGGATTGGAAGAATAAATATTGTCAAAATGTCAATACTACCCAAAGCTATCTACACATTCAATGCAATCCCAATCAAAATTGCACCAGCATTCTTCTCGAAACTAGAACAAGCAATCCTAAAATTCATATGGAACCACAAAAGGCCCCGAATAGCCAAAGTAATTTTGAAGAAGAAGACCAAAGCAGGAGGCATCACAATCCCAGACTTTAGCCTCTACTACAAAGCTGTCATCATCAAGACAGCATGGTATTGGCATAAAAACAGACACATAGACCAATGGAATCGAATAGAAACCCCAGAACTAGACCCACAAACGTATGGCCAACTCATTTTTGACAAAGCAGGAAAGAACATCCAATGGAAAAAAGACAGTCTCTTTAACAAATGGTGCTGGGAGAACTGGACAGCAACATGCAGAAGGTTGAAACTAGACCACTTTCTCACACCATTCACAAAAATAAACTCAAAATGGATAAAGGACCTGAATGTGAGACAGGAAACCATCAAAACCTTAGAGGAGAAAGCAGGAAAAGACCTCTCTGACCTCAGCCGTAGCAATCTCTTACTCGACACATCCCCAAAGGCAAGGGAATTAAAAGCAAAAGTGAATTACTGGGACCTTATGAAGATAAAAAGCTTCTGCACAGCAAAGGAAACAACCAACAAAACTAAAAGGCAACCAACGGAATGGGAAAAGATATTTGCAAATGACACATCGGACAAAGGGCTAGTATCCAAAATCTATAAAGAGCTCATCAAACTCCACACCCGAAAAACAAATAACCCAGTGAAGAAATGGGCGGAAAACATGAATAGACACTTCTCTAAAGAAGACATCCGGATGGCCAACAGGCACATGAAAAGATGTTCAACGTCGCTCCTCATCAGGGAAATACAAATCAAAACCACACTCAGATACCACCTCACGCCAGTCAGAGTGGCCAAAATGAAGAAATCAGGAGACTATAGATGCTGGAGAGGATGTGGAGAGACGGGAACCCTCTTGCACTGTTGGTGGGAATGCAAATTGGTGCAGCCGCTCTGGAAAGCAGTGTGGAGGTTCCTCAGAAAATTAAAAATAGACCTACCCTATGACCCAGCAATAGCACTGCTAGGAATTTATCCAAGGGATACAGGAGTACTGATGCATAGGGGCACTTGTACCCCAATGTTTATAGCAGCACTCTCAACAATCGCCAAATTATGGAAAGAGCCTAAATGTCCATCAACTGATGAATGGATAAAGAAATTGTGGTTTATATACACAATGGAATACTACGTGGCAATGAGAAAGAATGAAATATGGCCTTTTGTAGCAACGTGGATGGAACTGGAGAGTGTGATGCTAAGTGAAATAAGCCATACAGAGAAAGACAGATACCATATGGTTTCACTCTTATGTGGATCCTGAGAAACGTAACAGAAACCCATGGGGGAGGGGAAGGGAAAAAAAAAAAAAAAAAAGAGGTTAGAGTGGGAGAGAGCCAAAGCATAAGAGACTGTTAAAAACTGAGAACAAACTGAGGGTTGATGGGAGGTGGGAGGGAGGGCAGGGTGGGTGATGGGTATTGAGGAGGGCACCTTTTGGGATGAGCACTGGGTGTTGTATGGAAACCAATTTGACAGTAAATTTCATATATTAAAAAATAAATAAATAAATAAAAAAAAAAAAAAAAAAAAAAAAAAAAAAAAGAAAAATCTTTTATTATGCTTGTTAAAAACAGACTAAATATTTCAAGATCAATTTATATTTTCATAGGGAGAAAATAAAATTCTAATATTACATTAATTTAGTCTTGGGCAGTAAAGAATATTAACATATCTTATTAAAAAACACATCAAAATTAAGCAAATTTTGCCAAAATCTTAATATATTTTGTCTGTTTTCCTTCAGACTCAGATATAAAGTATGGCAAATAAAATTCATTTTCCTCATACCTCCTATAACTTGCTATACACACTCAAGTTTTATCCTTTACAATGTTCTTTAATATTCTGGAACAAACTCAACGTTACAATAAATCTATTCTGTTTTTCCTCAAAAAACATGCTAGGCTACCTGTCCTGATTGTCAAGGGTTGTATTTCTTTCCTTTTTTTTTTTTTTTTTTCATTTTGTATGATTTCATTTTTTCTTAGTTTTTTGAGGTTTGTTGTATGACCCATAGTATGGTCTATTAGGAGAATGATCCATGTTCATTTGAATGATTATTATATATCTTTCTTTATCCTGGGTAATATTTCCTTGGTTTGAGGTTTCCATTATATGGTATTCATATACCACACTAAGTTTGTGGGGGGTTTTATTGTCTACATAGTATATCTTTCAAGTCATTTTAACCTACCTATTGCAGGGAGGTAAGAAACTGCAAAAGAGCATGAGGAAATCTGGGGGTTGATGTAGTAATTCAACATGTTGCTTGGCAGTGATATCATGAGAGTTGCAGATCTATTAAAACTCATCAAATTGTGGGGCGCCTGGGTGGCTCAGTCAGTTAAGCGTCCGACTTCGGCTCAGGTCACGATCTCGCGGTCCGTGAGTTCGAGCCCCGCGTCGGGCTCTGTGCTGACTGCTCGGAGCCTGGAGGCTATTTCAGATTCTGTGTCTCCCTCTCTCTCTGACCCTCCCCCGTTCATGCTCTGTCTCTCTCTGTCTCGAAAATAAATAAACGTTAAAAAAAAAATTAAATTAAAAAAAAAAACTCATCAAATTGTATACTTGAATTGAATGCAGTGTTTGGTACAAAAATTATACCTCAACAAAGTTGATTAAAGGCAGAATATACTGACAAAAAATATCTAGGAACTCTCCAAGTATTTGGAAATTACACGTCTAAATAAACCATGGATCAAAGAAGAAATCACAATAAGAATCTAAAATATTTGGAGCTGAATAATAATGAAAAGACCTCATATTAAAATATTCAAGATGCAACTAGAGCAATGTTTAGAGGGGAATCTATAATTTTAAATGTTTATATTAGACATGCAGACATATTGAACAACATTGACTTAAGTTTCTACCTCAGAAGCCTTAAAACAAGAATTAAATCCAAAGTAAGTCAAACAAAAGAAACAATAAAGAGGAGATCAGAAATCAGTGAAATTGAAAATGACCAACAATAGAGAAAAGTAACAAAGCAAAAAGTTGGTTCTTTGAAAATATTCATACAATTGATAAATCCCTGGATAGGAGACATGCTGTTTTTTTTCCTTCTGGGATATGAGCAAACTTGTCAAAGAAAATTGGATATCTCAGTGTTCTAGATATTATATTTTACTCTGAATATTACCACGACAACTATGAGCATTAGTCTTTGTTAACAACTTTGGGTAAGTTTTTGAAGGATGCAAAAGTGTTTACTGTGTAAGCAGTGAAGGTAAGTATATCCTCAGTATCCATGCAAAGACATGAAATGATGAACAAGCAGGTTACGTTCACAGTTTATGAAAAATTATCCAGGGCTGGGAAATAAAGCCAAGAAAGTACAGATATATTTTCAATGTCAGATTGGATCACTATTAAATTTTTAAAAATAAATATTATGTAATTCTTTAAGAAAATTAAACTAGCACTTTTACTTGTATTTTATTGTTCTTTTTTCTGTTTGATTAGAGCCTAGACACCATGAAATTCATGTTATCTTATAGATTTCTGTGTGAAAGAAAAGTTAACTTCCAAAGTTGTGTTGCATTTTTTTTGTTTCTTACTGTGACGTAACCAGTTTTATATCTAACCCAGCAATTTTATACTAACGTTACTTTACTCAAGTGCCAATAAATAGTTTTTCAAAATGTTTTTTGAATTAGGTTTAGCATTTTAATTGTTAATGTTAGAAGACAATTCTCCGTGGGTCTCTCACATATCTGTGTGTCTTATGGGTAGAGGTACTAACTGCCTTTGTTCTGAATTATCATTCCAAAAATGATAATTCAGCCATAGCCTTGGATGATACATTTACTTGCTTCTAGGATGAAGTGCAGTTTTGCTTACAGCCTTGGAAGGTAGAGATAGACCCCCCTCCTGAGCTGGGGGTCAGTCATGCTTAGTGTGTATACCTAAGCTCAGAGTTCCTCTTCTAGAATGCAACCCACTACATGTGGAAGTGGCACCTGGCCATCTTCATATCACTATGTAGAAATTAGGGTTTGAAGAACCGGCACCAAAAATGCTTATGCTCATGCTGCTTGCTGTGCCATAAGTAATAAATGTCTTTTTGCTTCTGTCCCAGGCAACTTGTGTCTTCTTCCAGCATCCACAAATCCACTGCAAGTAACTTTTTTGCCTGAAAATAGTGTAAACTCTCAGATCCTTCACAGTACTTTTTTTTTGAAAGAAAGAGAGAGAGAGAGTGTGTGTGCATGCACAAATGGGGAGGGGCAGAGAGAGAGAGAGAGAGAGAGGAGAAAGAATCACACGCAGGTTCCATGCTGCCAGCACAGAGCCCCATACGGGGCTAGATCTCACAAACTGTGAGTTCAGGACCTGAGCTAAAATTAAGAGTCGGACTCTTAACCAACTGAGCCACCCAGGTGGCCCAGACCCTTCACGATTCCTGACAATTTAATATTTTGAAAATGGACAAAATGGGTGCCTGGCGGGCTCAGTTGGCAGAGCATGTGACTTTTGATCTTGAGGTCATGATCTTGAGGTCATGTTGGGTATGGAGATTACTTTTTTAAAAATATAAATAAATAAACAGTTGGACAAAATATTTGACTTGTGTTCACTTTATATTTGTATGAGAACTATATTTCAATTCTGTGTTATACTGTACTTTAACATGTTGGTAGGTCATCCACTGAGATACCCAAGTGGATTTATCTGTTGGATTCAATAGAATGGCATTGTTCAGGAAGTGAATTCAATGAGTCACTAAGCCAAGCCATGTTTTTTCTTGGCTCCCCAGGGTTTCCCAATCAACTGTGGAAACTTATCTTTGCTGACTCACAGTTTCTACTTTTTTCTTTCCTTTCCTTTTTTTCCCCCATTCTGAGTTTTGCTTTATTTTTTGTGTTTGGTCAAGTCTGTTGGTTGCTTTCTATAACCAAGAGCAGGGACGAATGATATAGTAGGCTATCTTGACTGTGCAGTCAGTTGAGCACCTTGTGTTTACGTGAACTTGGTTTGTGTGTGGCCAATAAATGTCTCCTAATTGATTGCGAAAACGACTGGTAGTCTGTTTGTATGGTCTTGCCATTTAGTAATCTTCAAGGGGTGATGGAGATCTGTTCCTTGTCAGGTAAGAGACAATAGAGAATCTAGCTTGTTTTTCTGTTTGACCATTTGTGAACTCATATCAATTAAGAAAATATTTTTCTGTTCATTGGAGAGGAGAATAGCCCTTTGATATCTGAACTCTGGAGTTTTTGTGTTGTGTTTACTTTTACTTGAGATTATAGACTCAAAGCTGCAAGCTCTCTCTGTGTTTTTGTGATTGAGGAAAGTCTTCAGCTTTTTTGGGGTGATTTTAAATATTTTCTTATTCCAGAGGATATTAATAAATTAGATTGTAAAGTCTTACAAAAGAAAAGAGCTCTATGCTGATTGGTTTATACAAGTTAATAAGTTACAATAATATAATATGTTCCCAGAATTTCTAGAAATTAAAGAAACTAAATTTTAATATTTTATACATACTAGTCTTTAAAAAAAACCTTTCTAGAGGACTTAGTTCAGAAGCACTTTTACATAAGAATCTACATCCACATTATCAAGGTGAAATCTTGGACAAATTAAACTAGATTCATAAAATTGGGTTTCTCCACTTTGGCACTGTTGACATTTTGGGCCAGAAAATAACAATTTCAAAGCTTAAGCTCTTTCCAAAGACATCTCTCATTACATTTTCATTGAAAAACAGCTTTATTTATTTTCTTAATCCTAAAAAATTTGTGGAAACAAAGATAACTTACTGGATTCATGGAACTAATGTAGGAAATCTTAAATATTTAAATGATTAAAAATTAAACTCATCTTGTACTAACTAAAATACTTTGCTAAATATTTTTACATGTTGATAAAATTAGTAAGAAGACAATGTTGATTTTAAGCTACAATTGTTCTGATTTGTCCAAAGAATTGTTTATTTAAGAAGAATATCATTTCCTGATTTTTCAAATATAAATACATCTCTATATTAAAAATATCAAAAAATTTAAAGACTGGAGTTTTGCCAAAACATTTCAGTGTTGAATTTTTCTTTCTAGCTCTGAACCATGTCTATTACTTGAATTCACAGTTAACTTTTTTTCTGAGTTTCACTCTTGGCAAGGGAAAACATACAGAAGAAGCACAATTTAGTATCTCCCCTGCTTTTCCCTTTTTTTGGAAAGACTTCACTTTATAGCTGCACTATATAGTCCTAGTATTTGCACATAATGACAGAGCATGTGCATGAACAGATTCATTTCCAAATTTCCAAAGGGGAAAAAAAAGTAAAAGAAAGGAGGGGGGTGGGGTTAGAAGCAAGGGGAAGCCAGCTTAAGACAGTTATAAAATTTCACTGTAAAAGTCTAATTACCTAAACTCTACAAGGAAAGGATGATTAGATGACAGAAACCCTATTTTTACATGTATACACACCAGAGAAAAAGCATTACAGCTTATTGAAACAATAGCTAGGGTCTTTAATGATTCAGTCAAACCATATGATTAAAAAGTTGGTACCCACTCAACACCAAAGTAGGAAAATCTGAGAAGGTTATCTCTTATGAGAAAAAGTGACCTGTCATTTAGACAAACAAGTCAGAGAATGTCTTCCCAAGGTTTTCTTCCTACTTGTTCTAAATGGTCCCTTAAATGATTTATCTGGTTCATGTCAGAAATACCCCAAAGTGGTCACAAAACTTCTAAATTCTCCTTGGTGACATTAGGCCAGTTAAAGAAATACGCACCTGCATGAAAGTGTGAAGGTGGCACAGGTATTGTCCAGGGTGTCAAAGAAGACCCTGGAATTCCTGCAGCACCTGTAGGAATCTGGCTGATGAGCTAGTCTCACAGCTTTGAGACTTCTAGCTCCAAGCAAAAGAAAGTAAATTAAGTAATTATCAAAGAACCCAAGGCGAGACAGAAGAAAGGTCTTACTAGGTTTGGATAGGTGGCCCATGGCAAAACTTGTCCAGTAAGGATGCTGGTCTGATGGGACCCTCTGAACCTATCAGCCTTAGAGGATGCGTTGAAAGACAGACTATTGAAGTTACGTTCATCCCTTCCCCTCCAAACTTTCTCTCATGGACTCATGAAAAAAAGTGACAAGGACAAAAAAAGAAGCAAGACATTGTTTTATTGATAACAAACCAGCTTTCCCTTCAAATATATGAGTTTTCAAAGCTGACCGGATAACCGAAGTGTTCCTGAGAGGAATCCTCATTTCCAGGACACAAAAACTGTTTTAGAGAGGACTTCATGTAAATCTGATGGTCTTGAGCACCAATGCAGGACCTACCTCACTGCTGTGGTGGGAGAGACCCCTGAGCATGAAGTTCAAACCTCAAGGGTACATGTGGTTTCAGAGCTGAGGACCTTGGCCAGTGTCCGCCAGGGGCTCTCCATCAGATCTTTTCCTGGTCTCCAGGATTGTCAATGTCAATCCTCCAAAAGAACATCAGAAAAGACTGTTGATCAAGCAAAACTAAGTTTATTAGACTTAGTGTGATAAGGGAGAGTATCACTTTCAAAGAAAGTCCCATCTCAGAAGGGAGATTTCAAGAAACAGTATTTGTAGGGCTTAGGTGACTAGGTTTATAAGGTTTAGAGCCAATCTTTCATGGCAAGTAACTGACCGTGATAGTTTTGACACAATAATTTGTGATGGATGGACACAGCAAGGTGTTTTAATGAGTAAACCATTAAAGGATAAACAAGCTGTTTTCTCAAGCCAGCTACCTACTGTCCCAAAAGGAGAGCCGTTTATCCGAATGAACCAAGTATTTGCTGGAACAAAATTAGTTCGCCGAAATTCTTGGACAAAGAGTAAACTTTACTGATTTATCAACTTCTCTCCCTGGACCAGACTTCTCTGGAACAAACAGTGTGTCGTGATGGCACAGGGAGTCTGAGGTCTCAGAACCTTTCTATTCTGTGACTTCTGCTACAGCTTGCCAAGGGGTATACCTGCAAGGCATCTTTGTCTTAAGATGATGTCCCACATAAAAATCAGTTAATATTTTTCAGAGGAATAATTTTCTTCTGTCTCCTTATAATATACCCTTTCTTCAGAATGGTATTATCTTTCATTTATCTAGTAATAGTTCTGTTCCCATTTTCTGGCAAGGAAGATACTGGTTGTTAATACATTAAAGTGGAAAGAGGTTTCATCAGAGTATGGATCTCAGGTTCTTTCAGGCTTCCTGGGCACACTGGTCTCTCCTTCCTGAACTTGCTCCCATTTGCATCTAGCAAAAATTCACCAAACTTCTGTTTTTTTTCTTTTTTGAGAGAGAGAGAGAGAAAGAGAGAGAGAGTTTGTGAGTGGGTGGGGAGGTGCAGAGGGCCAGGGAGAGAGAGAATTTTAAGCAGACTCCACATGTAGCTTGGAGTCCATCACCAGGCTCAATCTCATGACTGTCAGATCATGACCTGAGCCGAAATCAAGAGTCGTATGCTTAACCAACTGAGCCATCCCAGGCGCCCTCAAAACATTCACCAAACTTCTTTTCTTTAAAAAAAATTTTTTTTTAATGTTTATTTATTATTGAGAGACAGAGAGACGTAGCATGAGCCGGGGAGGGGCAGAGAGAGGAGGAGGCACAGAATCTGAAACAGGCTCCAGGATCCGAGCTGTCAGCACAGAGCCCGATGCGGGGCTCGAACTCACAAACCACGAGATCATGACCTGAGCTGAAGTCGGACGCTCAACTGACTGAGCCATCCAGGCGCCCCAAAATTCACCAAACTTCTAAGGCTAGTAACAATTTCTTCTAACTTTAATATTTTCAGGTTTAAAATTTTTTTTTAATGTTTATTTTTGAGAGAGAGACAGAGACAGAGGGTGAGTGGGGGAGGGGCACAGAGAGAGGGAGAGACAGAATCTTAAGCCGTCTCTAGACTATGAGCTGTCAGTACAGACCCTGAGGTGGAGCTCAAATTCATGAACTATGATATCATGACCTGAGCAGAAGTCAGACGCTTAACTGACTGAGCCACCCAGGTGCCCCTATTTTGCAGTTATTTACATAAAAAATTTAGGCTAAGAAAAATTAGCAGCTTGCCCTTATGACTCTTTTGTAAAGCAAACAGTTGGACATTTTCCTTCCAACATGACTGGTAAATTAAAAAATAAGATTATAGATGACAGAATGACTCAGGTTACTTTGTAATAAGAACTCTTTCATCGTTTTGGACTAAAGCAAAAATGTCTGTCAATTGTAATTCAGTGAAGCAGTTTGGATTGGAAGCCTAATACACATATTTTACTGCTTACATTTATTAAAACAGAGAAATTAAAACATAATTTGATGCAGCAAATATCAAAAACATGTCTATAACCCATCCAAAAGAGCTTTTTAGTGTGACAACCAGATTAAGAGGCAGACATAGGCAAGCAATATAGATCTATAAAGAAAATGATCATAGTGCACGTACAAATGTGACTAGAAAGATCTTAAAAGTCAGGAGTGTGCTCAGTGATCAAAAAGAATGAAATCTTGCCATGCAAGAATGTGGATGGAACTAGAGTGTATTATGCAAGGCAAAATAAGTCAGTCAGAGAAAGACAAATATCATGATTTCACTCATATGGGGAATTTAAGAAACACAACAGATGAACATAAGGGAAGGGAAGGAAAAATAAGATAAAAAACAGAGAGGGAGACAAACCACAGGAGACTCTTAAATAGAGAGAGCAAACTGAGGGCTGCTGAAGGGGAGATGGGTGGGGGGGATGGGCTAAATGGGTGATGGGCATTAGGGAGGGCACTCACTGGGATGAGCACTGGGTGTTACATGTAAGTGGTGAATCACTGGGTTCTACTCCTAAAACCAATGCTACATTGTATGTTAACTAACTTGAATTCAAATAAATAATTTTTTTAAAAAGTCAAAAGTGTGGAAACCAGACAATGCCATAGGGATGCCTGGTTTTTAAAATTTATTTTATGGGGGAGCCTGGGTGGCTCCGTCAGTTAAGCATCCGACTTCGGCTCAGGTCATGATCTCACCATTCATGAGTTTGAACCCTGCGTGGGGCTCTGTGCTGACAGCTCAGAGCCTGGGGCTTGCTTCGGAATCTGCGTCTTCCTCTCTCTCTCTCCCCCCTCCTCCACTCACACTCTGTCTGTCTGTCTCTCTCTCTCTCTCAAAAATAAGTAAATATTAAAATGTATTTTATAAATATCCTCTAATATTTATAAAAATTATAGTCCTAGAAGATAAACTGTGAAAAGAATGCAAGATATGGTCAAGTCAAAGATTTATGAAAGTGGACAGGAAGATCTTTAAATATCCAAGGAGACGAAGAAGTGAAAATCCACCCGAAATGATGAAGCAAGGGGCAACAGCGGCTGCACACTTCTAGAACAAAAGTTCAGGCATTACCTGACCAATGTCAGTGAACTGTTCCTGACAATCAGCACTTACACACAGTTGTTAACAGAGACCCATGCCCGATTATTTTAAACTGAAAACTTTTAATATGTTAACCATCAACTCAATGCCTCCAAACAATTTTTTTTTAAACAGGAAACCAATGCATATGAGTAACGGCCTCTATTATTAGGATGTGAAACTATTATAACTAAGTGTTGTATCATATGCAGTAGTGCTGTAATGTCTCTCTTTACACTAGAGATATGCTAAGAGTCACATCTCTTTTATTGGCATGATGTTATGCTTGTCAAGGCTTCTACATGGACCCTGTCATTCTGTCAATTGTGTTTGGATCTCAACCCAAGGCTTTTCCCTCTCATCATTTTGATTAAAAAAAATATTGCATTGAGTTTTGGGGACATAAATATACTCCCCCCCACCCTGTGAACAACAACTTAAAGTATTGTTTTGAGAGAGAAAGTTCAGGGTATTACAAGCCAAGAGGCATCCTAGTGGAAAGATCTTAACTCAGGAAAGAATGGCAGCTTATGTCTATATTAGGAAATCTGTTACTTATTTGTGACTTAAGTTCACGGACATGAACTCTGTGAAACTCTTCGCCATCCTCCTTTAAAGGTATAGTGATTATAATTAAGACTTAGTTTGTCACTGTTGTCATTAAGAATTCTGCCTGAAAGAGGAAGGAAATTCTGACATATGGATGAGCCTCGAGGACATTATGCTAAGTAAAATAAGCCAGTCACACAAAGAGAAACACTGTAACTGTATGATGCTGCTTATGTGAGGTATCTAAAGTGGTTAAATCCATTGCAAGAGAAAGTAGAATGGTGGCTGTCAATAGTTGGGGGAGGGGAGAAATGGGGAATTATTTAACGGATACAGAATTTCAGCTTTTTTAAAATGAAAAGTTGTAGAGATTGGTTGTACAACAATATGAAAATACTTAACATTTCTGTAATGTACACTTGGAAAAGGTAAAGATGGTAAATTTTATGTTATGTATTTTTTACTGCAATAAGAAAGAACAAAAGAGGGGGGGAAAGAATCATTCTAGAACTTCACCTTATTCAGAAGGCATCTCCAACAATTTTTTGGTATGATATTACTATCTCTTTAGTGATGATGCATCTTTTCACCCAGGGAGAATAAGGAGTTTATATAAAACTCTTAACAGAATAAAATCCATGGTGTTGATATTTTGCATTAAGGAATCTTGCATATTTGCTGCTATATTTTATTATAATGTTAGCTTATTAGCCTCATAATTCCATTTTCTAAAGTGTATCTGTGTAGTGATA
Source organism: Neofelis nebulosa (assembly GCF_028018385.1). NCBI lineage: Eukaryota > Metazoa > Chordata > Mammalia > Carnivora > Felidae > Neofelis > Neofelis nebulosa. The sequence goes on along the minus strand of NC_080785.1, from coordinate 71,690,135 downwards.
TTAAATTCAATTCCTAGTAAATTTGTGTACTTTCTTCAACAATTTAAGATAACTTAATGTATTTATAAGTCTAGTTTATGACACTATCAGAGTTAAGTCATGAGGAAGACTATTTAACTTAGGCAATTGTATTACTGAAAAGAAAATTGAACATTTTAATGTAAAATGTTAAACATAAAAGGAAATTTAATAAGTTGCAATGTTTAAGGGAATTTAATAAGGTTCTAAAAACCCTCTTAAAAGTTAATTGTAAAAATTTGCTAAACTTTTAAAAAGAATTCAGGGAGATAAATTAAAAGCTTAAGAAAGAAGCAAATGAATAAAATAATCATTTAAAACATACCTAAGTAAACTTCTAAGTGGTCTTTTCCCCACATAAAAGTTGTTATTGAGGGCATCAAAGATTCACTTTCAAAAACAACAACAACAACAAAAAAACCCCCAGCAAACCTCACTTTCATACTAGTAATGATATTTACTGTAAAGAAGAGAACTGGGTTGTAGCAAGTTAACAAGTAGTTAACTACCAGTGACAAAGCATAAGCAAGTCAGGCTGGTATCCTATAGAAGAGAAATAGAACTACATTCAATGATTGCAGAGAACCATGGCTAAAAATGTATACGTGGAGTATTTGTCTTCCTATTTGAACTATAGCGAACCCTTCTTGGTAATTTTTAACCTCAGAACCTTTACTCAGTTCTTTATTCATTAACTGCCTCACCAGCAGGCAATTTGTGAGTTCCAGGGTCAGCCTGAACCTGTGGGGCCAAGACTACCAGGAGCCTTGATAATGAGCAACCTAATTCTCTCTTCCTCCCTGGGACAGAGTAACTTATAATTCTGCTCAGGTGCAAAAGCAGTTTGAAACTGACTATGTCTCCGATTCTCAAAGATTTTCTCACAATCAAAAATAGATTTTCTTTGCTTTTTAAGTAATCTGCAAAGCACCCTGCTCAGTAACATGTACATTTAATAATTTGGGGGGAAGATAATACAGATGACCTGGTGTGATACCATTTTAATGAGCCAGTTTTCTCTCTGAGCTGTGGGCTTCGGTGAATCCGAGGCACATTTTTAAATGACTCTGAACCACTTATTGATCACCCTCTGTGTGTAGATGACTATGTTAGCATTATTGACAATTTAAAAGAATAACAAAAGGAAAAGCCTTGGACTTCAAAGAGTTTCTAACAGCCTTTTTGGAATATGGAACACTTCTGGGCGGGCAAGGCCAGGGCAACATGCTGTAGCCATATGTCAGCTGCAGGGCACTAGGTCACACAGCAGGATAAGA